>NC_053393.1:6276964-6446964 GCF_905171765.1 Bufo bufo | reverse complement strand
AACCCATGTCCTAGTACAGCGACCCTGACAGCACCAGAATGGAAACAGCAGTGGAGTACGATAAGGGTGTCATGGATGACAGAGATGCAGTCCGCAAAGCCATCTGGTACCAGGCACTGGGTATTGTGGAGTATATGCGGGACGAGAGACTCCCCACGGAAGACCAGCGGTTGCAGAAGCGAGTAGCCCTGCGGATGCCCTTCCTGGGAGAGCAGCTACGGGAGGAATGGGTAAAGAAATTGGAACACCTAGCATGGCAGGAGCTGTGGCTGGAAGATGCCTACCAGGCGCTCTGGTGGTATGGGGCACAGTACCTACCCAGGACAGCTAAGCATGACAAGCCAGAGGGAGAGGAGTTTGATGGTCCTGGCTTGTTATGGGAGACTTTTTCAGAGCTGGAGTTTGGGAGCCCTACACAAGCCCGGTTCCGTGATCTCTTGGAATGGAGGGAGAGCAGGTATGATTGGGACGACACTCACGAGATTGAGCAGGACCTGGTCCACCAGGTGACCCGGGAGATGGAGCTCGAACAGGGCTACCAGCAGCTGTTCCACTCCAGTGAGAAGGCTCAGCAAGAGAGCAGTGACAGACCCAGAGCCAGACCTCTTCAGCTGGGAAGATATTGTGGAGATTTACTGGGAAGAACCCCAGGGGGCCGGTGGAGATGGGACCGAGGTCTCTTCACCGGTCCTGCAGGGAATTGGGAGCCCAGTCTCCATTCCCCAGCAGCAGGCTGAGTTACAGGGGGCAGAGACAGTTGGTCCTGTCCCCCAGCGGCAGAGTGTCCAGCAGGGAATAGAGAGCCCAGTCTCCTTTCCCCAGCAGCAGGACACTGTATTGGGAGCGGAGACGGTCGGTCGCCCTCCCCAGCGGCTGGAAGTATGTATGGGAGAGGAGCTCGTTACCTCCTCTCCCCATGGGCAGCTTAACGCACGAGGGGGAGACAGTAAGCCCCACAACAGTGCAGTTGGGACCAAGGTCTCTGCACTTACAGCACAGGGGGTAGGGACAGTCGGTCCTGTCCCCCAGCAACAGGGCTGTTTAGCCAATGGGGAGACAGTTAGTCTCCCCCTCCAGCAGCAAAGCTGGGTATCCAAAGGGGAGACAGTCGGTCTCCCCCTCCAACAACCAGGCTCCAACCAGGCTTCTTCCGTGGTAGCGCTGGCACCAGGGCAGAGTACCGCTGATCCCTGCCCATAAAGCAACCTCCACTCCAAGCCACGGAGCAACACAGAGACTGGGAGTACCAGTTACCAACATAAACTTGGTGGACTCACTGGACAGAGGCAGGCTACCAAATTCAACAGGTCCAGTATTTGGTTGTGGGTGGACTGCCAGTCTAACTCAGGTACCGACCGGCGTGAGGTCAGGTATCTGGTTAGTCTTCCCTGGGAGGGCGAGATGTGTGGATAAAATAAACTCGCCACTGGGTTTTGGAGGGGCCTGTTTGCCAGCCTCTTGCCTCAGGATTATGGCCCATATACTAACTTTGAAGGAGAAGACAGATCGGCCGCACAGCTTAAATCTGTGAAACTGTTTTGGGCAGGAAAGCCATGCTTGCGGCCGGCCAAATGTGAGTTCCATGGAATTCGGGAACCCCTGCTCGTATCTGGGTGATTTTTGGATATGTTGTTCACCCAGATCAGAGCTATCCATGGATGTATACATTATGGGGATATGAGGGTTTTGAGGTGTTTTCTGTGTTTTGGGAAAAATATGTGTTTTCTGTCTGTGAGTGATTAAGTTAGCCTATTATGGTTGGTAATTGTATCAAAGGCAGAGCCCAATGTGTTTTGGTAATTGTATTCTGTTGATTGCGTCGCAGACAATGCCCATTGTATTTTGTTGATTGCGTCAAAGACAATGCCAGTGTGTTTGTTAATTGCATCACAGACAATGCCATTGTGTTTGTGGAATAGGGTTAGTTTTGTGTTTAAACTGTACAGGATTGGCTGCTATGTCATGTCCTCAGTATGTCATGTGTATATAAGTCAATGCTGTGTGTTCAATAAAGAGTTTCTGTTTTACATTCAACATAGAGCCTCGTCTCATGTGTGTGGGGATTGCTATACGTGTATACTCCCCTGGCTAAGTCAATGCTGTGTGTTCAATAAAGAGTTCCTGTTTTACATTCAACATAGAGCCTCGTCTCATGTGTGTGGGGATTGCTATACGTGTATACTCCCCTGGCTATTACTCCTAGCTCTTGTAAGAGCTGTTCCTGTTCCTGGTTCCTGTGGTGGTATCGGTGTCGAGTGGAGTGCTTGGAGGCCTTGGGAAGCACTAGGAGCAACTATCAACGGAGGTACCCGGTTGGGGTGCCAGGAGATCTTTTACATGCACTTTCTATCTTATGCTGTATGGGGACTGACTAGCTGAGGAGGAATGACTTCTCCTGGGTCTCTGGTCTATACTTACAGTTATCTTCACAGGGTACGGTTTCTTCCTGGAATTCTGGAGTTGTCTGCTTGCTTCTACCAGCTGAGACTGCAGGGTTTAGGCTGGGGATGATGATCAAAGTCTCAGCCGAGACAAGATCCTGGCTTGATTCCCTATATCTGGGAGATCCTACACGCACAGCCTTCCCCTAGCAGGGGTGGCTGGCACACTGACTCTAACTTCCTTCTCTACCCATGAGGCAGGATGTGGGCGCAACCCACTCTGCTCACAGAGGGGGGTGGGCTAAACTGGAATGAACTATTCCAGCCTAGGAATACTAAACTGAACTTAACTCCTTGCCAGAACATTGCTGCCACCTGCTGGTGAACATGGAAATTATAGCAACATACAATTAACAAGGTATATAATGCACAGTTGTGAATGACATAATGTAAAATTACATCAGATGACAAAGTTAATGCTTTTAACAGATTGTAGTGGGGTAAAAGAGTTTAGTAACACAACTCTGGGGTGTTACATATGGAATGTGCCACTTTATTTTGTTGGTAACGTTCTTTTGCACATGGTATCTTCTGTATCACATGGTCTGTTGTGGGTGTGGCTCACAGCTTTATCCTACCTCACAATGCTTTGGTGATACCACAATGGAGGCATGTGAGAGCCTGGCTGTGAGGTCATTTCTAGCTCTGTTCAGACCCTGTTCACACACCACGGGCAGTTTAGTGGTAGGACCCCATGCGTCCTGAGACACCGTGACGTGGTGTATGAGGGGCTCCGATATGTTACTGACTGGACAATATTGGCAAAGTTCTCAGCTTTTAACATCGGCTTGAGGAATTATCTAGTATTGTCAGTTGCGTATCATTTTGGTGCATTTTTTGCAGTGATTTGTGTATGTATATATTTTTTCATCTGCACAATGTATCATTTTGTGTAAGATGTCCTTGTGGTGCATTTGGTCTGCCCCAAAATCCTCCATTGTACGCATTTTTTGCTGGGGAGTGCCGTTATCTGAGGACCGCATGTGGAGGAATAGATCCCCCGGTTATAGACAAGCTACGGTGTCTGGGTTTGGAGCATTTCTGCCCGTTTAGGCCACTTTTTTCAGTGAATTTCGTACAATTGTGACAAAGAGGTTTAAATCTTAGCTTATAACAATGATAACAGGGAGCAATAGATTGTATTCTCCTGTCCTACAGTCATCCTCTCCCCTGAAATGGCTGATAACAGGGAGCAATAGACTGTATTCTCCTGTCCTACAGTCATCCTCTCCCCTGAAATGGCTGATAACAGGTGGCAATAGACTGTATTCTCCTGTCCTACAGTCATCCTCTCCCCTGAAATGGCTGATAACAGGGGGTAATAGACTGTATTCTCCTGTCCTACAGTCATCCTCTCCCCTGAAATGGCTGATAACATGGAGCAATAGACTGTATTCTCTTGTCCTACAGTCATCCTCTCCCCGGGGTGAAATGGCTGATAACAGGGAGCAATTGTCTGCATTCTCCTGTCCTACAGTCATCCTCTGTTCTCTTGGTCTTTATTGACAATATGGAGTCCTTTTTTGTGTACAGAGCTGAGATGCTCTAGTAGCTCCCTGTGGATTTTCTGTTAGTTTGGGACCTGAGGGGCTCCTTATCTCTGATCTAATAAACACTCATTATAGCTCAATCCTTATCTTACTGATAAGAATGTAGATTAAATAAATGTTTATGACCTCTTAGTAGTTTAGAGATGAGGGTTGTTAGATGCCCAGCACAAAGTGAAAGTACCAGTCACACAGTTAGAAAAACAGCTAACCCTTTGTGACAGAATGGCCCAATATTTTCAATAAATGTCAATTGAAAAATATCATTTTTAGCAGGAAATTATTAAAATGCAATCAAAGGCAAAAAAATGCCTCAAAAGGTGTACATGGCCTTTAAGTTTAAACAATCAAAGCAAACAGGAAATATAAAGGTGAGAGGAGAAGTGACAGGAGCACCCGGGGCTGGACATCGGACCGGCCACCTCCTACAGGAACCCATACCATCCTACTTCACCAGTCAGTTCATGATTCTAACCAAAGGGCCTCAGTCTTCTGGGCCTTACATTGGTTAAATAGTATTGATGAGGGGGTGAATCACACGGCCAAAATATGGAGAATCAGATCCAGGTTCTTCCTAGAGAACTGACTGGTGAAGTAGGATGGTATGGGTTCCTGTAGGAGGTGGCCGGTCCCATGTCCAGCCCCGGGTGCTCCTGTCACTTCTCCTCTCACCATTATATTTCCTGTTTCCATTATTTCTTTTGTACATTTTCGCCTTTCTGCACATGTTCATTCTGTTTAATGAGGTTCAGTGAGATCCCGAGGAGGAGCCTGTTCACACTGATCAAACCTCAGCTACGGGGTAAGGGGTCAGGTCCCCGAAACGCGTCCAGCATCTTATACATTGTCTATATCACTAGCAAATACGACACAATCCTTTTCTCCAGAATGCTTTCTCATTATTGACCAGTAATACAGGCGCATACGCTGTAATGTGAGGAGAACTGCCGAAGTATCGCCCTCATCGTGGACTCTGCCTGACAAGGTCCCAATTGAAGAACTAAACCTCCCAGCAATCTCTAATAGGATCCAAAACAGAAAGCTGGCACCATGTAAAGAGAAGTACCCGCCCGCCGATACATGCCAGGCAGGGGCTATTAGCCTCCCACTGCGCAGGCGCTGAACAAGCAGTGAGACACTACAGATCTGCTCCTCGTGGTCCAGCGAGTAATTACTCTTGAGCCATGTTTTACACTCTATACAAGGGGTATATTCTGACCTCCGCATGCCCTCTATTCAATGCGCTTTCTGAACTGAGACATCAAGGGAATCTGTCACCTGGTTTGACCATATTACGCTCTCACCATTGCCATGTTTAATAAAATACCTTATCTCCTGCTGTGTTTTCTTTTTATATTCATGTTTTTATTTTGCTAAAAAAGCGATCTTTGTGTTATGCAAATGAACCCTGAAGGTGCCCAGAGGGGGGTTATTCTGCACCCTCTGAGCCCCGTAACGCCCCCTGCAGTGCCTAGCCCGCCTTAGTTTATAGCCCAAGCACGCCTCCTCGCTATGTAGTAACGTACCGCCTACTGCCTGCGCCTGCGCGATCCAACCGCTCCTAAGGGCAACAGCGATAAGAAGACGTCACTGGGTTCTGCGCATGCCCAGTGACACTTTTGAGGCTGTTGCCCTCAGGAGCAGTCGGATCGCACAGGCGCAGGCAGTAGGTGGTACTGCGCCTGCGCGAGATTTCAGCCGGACTAACTGAAGATTCAAGGTGCCTGGCTTGAATGAATTAACTGACATAGCAGAGGGGGCCCCGCCGTTAAACTAGACTGTGGGACGTTACTACATAGCGAGGAGGCGTGCTTGGGCTATGAACTAAGGCGGGCTAGGCCCTGCAGGGGGACGTTACGGGGCTCAGAGGGTGCAGAATAACCCCCCTCTGGGCACCTTCAGGGATCATTTGCATAACACAAAGATCGCTTTTTTTGCAAAATGAAAGCATGAATATAAGAAAGAAAACCACTGCAGGAGATAAGGTATTTTATTAAACATGGCAATGGTGAGAGCGTAATATGGTCAAACCAGGTGACAGATTCCCTTAAAGACCCCAGGAGACACGTTCTACTTCTTTACATTCTCCGCACTGCGCTGTTCTGGAGCGGGACGTCTGTATGGAGGCGCTAATATTTAATTTATATCCAGAAACGACATTAAAGCTAAAGAGTCATTATTGATGGCACCCCCATAGTCAGCGACAAGTTCCTGCAGAGTCTTGTCCTATATGGACTGTACTCACCTGAGAAGGGTCCTGCAGCTGCTGTGACTGAAGCCGCCTCAGTGCCGAGCTTTTATGCCTCATTACGCCCCAGACATTTTACTGTACTTGTTATACAGCAGCACATACCTCTCACACCCAGGGCCTCCAGGTGACGTCTCCTCTGATGTAGATCTTCTCTGTCATCATCTTCTCCTTTCGGTCCGGACATCTTCTCTCAGCCGCCTCGTCTCTGCAGAGTGTGACACATGGACATCTTAGCTAGTGCTCTTCATAGTCCCACCAATAGTGATTTCCTTTCAAGAATGCCCTCGTTAGTAATACTGCCCCCTACAGTGCTCCCAACAGTCATAGTGCTCCCCAAGAGTGCCTCCATTAGTAGAAGAGCCCTCCAGTATTAATAATACCCTCACAGAGCCCCCAGTAGTAATAAGGCCCCCATAGTGCTCTTAGTAGATATAATGCGGATCTATAAGTCCCTCCTATAGAGCCCCCAGTAGTAATAAGAACGCCTAATGTCCACTGGATTTAAAATGCCCCCTGCAGTGCCCCCAGTATTTATACTGCCCCCTACTGTTATAATGCTTACCCTGACGAGCCCCAGTATTTATAATGCTCCCTGCAGTGCCCCTTGTATTTATACTGCCCCCTACTGTCATAATGCTCACCCTGAAGTGCCCACAGTATTTATATTGCCCCCTGCAGTGCCCCCTGCAGTTATATTCCTCCATTTAGTGTCCTCAGAAATTATAATTCCTCAGCCCCTCCACCATACAGTCCCATGTAAATAACATTATTTCCCTCTCTCCGCCATAGAGTCCTATGTAAATACCATCACACCATCTCTCCTGCCCCTCCAATATACAGTTGTCACGGCTGAGGATGGGGAAAACCCTCAGTCGTGCGATGCCAGGAGATGTTAGTCGCTGCTCGGCCAGGACAACAGAATAAGGGAGCAGATCACCTCCTAAGGCATCCCTAATCTGACCCCGACTCCTAGCTGCATGAGCCGACCTTGAAGGTAGGAGGGCTCATGCTCAGGAACCTCGGATCCCTACTCACCCTCCGCCGATCCCTGAGCTAGGAGCTGGGTAGACCACCTGTTCCTCCTGGACGCGGAGAAACAGGAGTCTAAACTGGCCGAGCTGCAAGGGGATATAAACATAAACAGCCTATGGATATGGCAGGAGAGTGAAAGACTTCCACCCCTACCTGCCACAGTCACGCAGACACACCCAGTGTTCACACACACAGAAGGGAATTAACCCTTCTCACACCAGGGAAGGGAAGACAGCCACTTAAAGGAGAAAGTGCACACATAACTAAAACCCTGTGCACCCCAGACATACAAAAGACACACCTAACAAAGATAGGTTGCCAGGTGCAACCGCATGCACATTGCAGCAAGCTGCCCAGCACCAGTTCAGGCTGCTAAACTGCGAATTAACTACATGTTGCCAGCGGTAACCACAAGTGAGGCAACATACTAGCGGCCCTCACCTGTGGTTGAACAACCAAACCAGACCGCAGGCAACAGAATGCGGATACAGGAGTCATGACCATGACCATGGTCGTGACAACAGTCCCACGTAAATAACATCACATACAGTTCCAGTTTAATAACTACAACTCCCAGCATTGCTCTGCCTCTCCCTTCACTTTACTCTCCTCATGTACAGACATCACGTCAGCTTCTTCCCAGGACTTCTCCTCTTCACTGCCCTCCTCTCCAGCACTGGTCACATGATGGTGACTTCATCGCAGGTCCTTTTCAACTACTGCATTTAGAACTGATCACATGACCTGTGATGTCACCACAGGTCCTTCAGCTCTTGCAGGGCATTAGATCAATTGTATTGACGTCTTAAGGACTTACAGTTATATCTTTCTGGCAGGCAGGACATTTGGGGCCTGGGACAAAACATCAGGGGCCTAGGACAAAACATCAGGGGCCCAGGCCCCAAATGGTTTAACCTAGCAACGCCCCCACCACCAAGAATGGCTCAAGGGGCCCTCATCATATGTATGATTTATGTCACAGCACTGCCTGGAGACGCATAGACATTAGATTGTAGGTGGATATCAGAGGACTGTCCGGGCCCCATAGACATTAGATTGTAGGTGGATATCAGAGGACTGTCCGGGCCCCATAGACATTAGATTGTTGGATGGATGTCAGAGGACTGTCCGGGGCCGCATAGACATTAGATTGTAGGTGGATATCAGAGGACTGTCCGGGCCCCATAGACATTAGATTGTAGGTGGATATCAGAAGACTGTCCGGGCCCCAATAAACATTATATTGTAGGTAGATATCAGAGGACTGTCCGGGCCCCATAGACATTAGATTGTAGGTGGATATCAGAGGACTGTCCGGGCCCCATAGACATTAGATTATAGGTGGATATCAGAGGCCGGTCCAGGCCCCATAAACATTAGATTGTAGGTGGATATCAGAGGACTGTCCGGGCCCCACAAACATTATATTGTAGGTGGATATCAGAGGCCGGTCCAGGCCCCATAAACATTAGATTGTAGGTGGATATCAGAGGACTGTCCGGGGCCCATAGACATTAGATTGTAGGTGGATATCAAAGGACTGTCTGGGGCCCCACAGACATTAGATTGTAGGTGGATATCAGAGGCCTGTCCGGGCCCCACAAACATTAGATTGTAGGCGGATATTAGAGGACTGTCCGGGGCCCCACAGACATTAGATTGTAGGTGGATATCAGAGGCCTGTCCGGGCCCCATAGACATTATATTGTAGGTGGATATCAGAGGACTGTCCGGGCCCCATAGACATTATATTGTAGGTGGATATCAGAGGACTGTCCGGGGCCCCATAGACATTAGATTGTAGGTGGATATCAGAGGATTGTCTGGGCCCCATAGACATTAGATTGTAGGTGGATATCAGAGGACTGTGTCCTGGGAGGGCGCCAGCAGAGAGGATGAGGACAGTAGTAGTTACTGCAGCAATCCTCAGTCTGAGGCTCTCCAGAGACCTTGTAGCATTAGGAGGGGCACACCCTTTCTTCTCCTCAGGGCACACTGAGGTTTGTGGGGGTCTTTTGCCTGGTAGTAGGTGGGGTCCCCTTGGTGGCAATGGTTCCTTGCGAGCACAAGGCAGAGCTTCCAGGAGGTGCTAACAATGGTGAGTCCAGGTGGTACAGGTAGACACCGTGTAAGGAGGCCGGGAGAGGTTACCACTGCGCTGACCTATGACTGTACGGGCGGCACAGTTCTTGTATTGGACAATGTGTTTCACTAAACTCAGATAGAACAGACGTTTTCTGAAGACGTTATTTATCAGAAGCTTCATCCGCTATTACTGTCCAGGAGTTGAAACTTCTCTTTTTGGATGGTGTCTTTGGGGAAATTTACCAAAAAACAACAGTTTTTGTGTTAAGTCTCCAGTAACGCCAAAAATGCATGGTCTGCCCAAGATCCATAAGAACGTCTCTGCTCTTCCTACAGTATGACACTGGGCTGTCGGGGCGGCTCGATACCCTCCTGCGCAGGTTTTTTGAGGTGCAGGCGGGATATCTTCTGGTGTTTTGCACATTTGGCTGACCGGAGGTGTCCAGGCATTATACACCTCATGATATCGTGATCATCTTGACTTCTCATCTCCAGCGTTACAGTTCCTACAGCGACTTGTTAGGGTACTTTCACACTTGCGGCAGAGTGATCCGGCAAGCAGTTCTGATCCGGCAATCTGCATGCAAATGGACAGCGTTTGTAGATGGATCCGTTTTTTTTTCTTCAAATTTTTAAAGGTCTGCACATGCGCAGACCGGAAGGAGGGATCTGACATTGGGGTATTTTGAATGCCGGAACCGGCACTAATACATTCCTATGGAAAAAAATGCCGATTCCGGCATTCAGGCAAGTGTTCCGTTTTTTGGGCTGGAGATAAAACTGTAGCATGCTGCGGTATTATCTCCGTCCTAAAACTTCTCCATTCAGAATGCATGGGGATAAAACTGAACAGTTCTTAGGATTGAACTCTATGCCGGAAAAGAAAAACTATAGTGTGAAAGTACCCTTAGGCTACTTTCATATTAGCGGCAGGACGGATCCGACAGGCTGTTCACCCTGTCGGATCCGTCCTGTCGCTATTTCGCCGTGCCGCGGGACCGCCGCTTTGTCCCCATTGACTATAATGTGGATGGAGGCAGAGCTCCGGCGCAGCACGGCAGTGCTGGAGCCTTACAGGGGGGTGATCAATGACAGGGGGGTGATCAGGGAGTCTATATGGGGTGATCACCCCCCTGTCATTGATCACCCCCCCTGTAAGGCTCCATTCAGACGTCCGTATGTTTTTTACGGATACACGGATACATGGATCGGATCCGCAAAACACATACGGACATCTGAATGGAGCCTGACAGGGGGGTGATCAATGACAGGGTGGTGATCACCCCATATAGACTCCCTGATCACCCCCCTGTCATTGATCACCCCCCTGTCATTGATCACCCCCCTGTAAGGCTCCATTCAGATGTCCGTATGTGTTTTGCAGATCCGATCCATGTATCAGTGGATCCGTA
The DNA here is from genome assembly GCF_905171765.1 of Bufo bufo. Taxonomy (NCBI): domain Eukaryota; kingdom Metazoa; phylum Chordata; class Amphibia; order Anura; family Bufonidae; genus Bufo; species Bufo bufo. The sequence goes on along the minus strand of NC_053393.1, from coordinate 6,436,196 downwards.
AAAATCATACGGACGTCTGAATGGAGCCTTACAAGGGGGTGATCAATGACAGGGGGGTGATCAGGGAGTCTATATGGGGTGATCACCCCCGTCATTGATCACCCCCCTGTAAGGCTCCATTTAGATGTCCGTATGTGTTTTGCGGATCCGATCCATATATCAGTGGATCCGTAAAAATCATACAGACGTCTGAATGGAGCCTTACAAGGGGGTGATCAATGACAGGGGGGTGATCAGGGAGTCTATATGGGGTGATCAGGGGTTAATAAGGGGTTAATAAATGACAGGGGGGGTGTAGTGTAGTGGTGTTTGGTGCTACATATTACTGAGCTGCCTGTGTCCTCTGGTGGTCGATCCAAACAAAGGGGACCACCAGAGGACCAGGTAGCAGGTATATTAGACGCTGTTATCAAAACAGCATCTAATATACCTGTTAGGGGTTATCGCATCTCCAGCCTGCCAGCGAACGATGGCCGCTGGCAGGCTGGAGATCCACTCGCTTACCTTCCGATCCTGTGAACGCGCGCGCCTGTGTGCGCGCGTTCACAGGAAATCAGCCTTAATACTTATGGGCAGGGCTAAATGCGTCTTGGACGTGGGTAAGGCATGCCGAACCTGAACTATGGCTGAGTTGTGCCGGAAGCCACGGGCGTGGGTAAGCCTGGAGAGGGCAAAAAGACAAGTACACTATGTTGTCTACACTGGTTTATTCATATTCTTCCAGCCCGCATGACCTATTACGCCAACGACTGAAAAGCTTGAGAAATTTCCCGGTGTGGATTCGGAATGTATCTGTTGAAGCAAGATGACCTCCAGCGCCCCATGGATCGAATAACGTGAGCGGGGACTTGGTGTTTCGAAGCTGACGATGTCGCCCCGATACGGAACGAGTGACCCGAAATGGTTCCTGGGTCGTACCCCAGACCTGCCGCCAGAGAGCGGATGTGGGACGTGAATTGGTTTGAAGTTAGGGGTTTGTTCTTGAAGGGCAGGAGCAGACTGTCAGGAGGCGCTGTCTGCAACAGGGACAATAATTTATTGAGGATCTGGACTGGACACCAATTATTCCGGGTAGGGAAATATTTAATTTCCGTGGATGGCCCTGTCTGGTTTGTTTTGGTTGACGGAATGCTGAGTACATAATAGTTATAGTGCCACGACAGTTTTTCTTTGCGAAGACCGCCGGGTCTCGGAGAGCTGCCAGTGAACTCTCCTGGCAGGAGGAAGCCGCAAAAACTTAGAAACATGGCCGCTTGGATGACCGTGCTGGTCAAGGGCCAAAAAGGATCGCCGTCCAGGGCAGAAGACAAATCCCTGAACAGCTTGCCGGACACCGTCTGTCTGCGGGTGGCAGCCTGTTTTGCATTTTCCTGTATTCCCCTGAGGGCCGCCTTGATGACCTGGTTGGACAAGATAGAAGAACAACCCGGATTACTCAGCATAAAATGGAGTTGAAGGCCTGCTAGGTATAATTTGATAGTATTCTATGAGAGCTTTTGTTGGGAATGGCAGAAGGCTATGAACGCCAGTAAGAAAGATATTTCGTCGCGGCCGCCCTGAGGATAGAGAAGTCTAAATCTCTCAAACGCTTTCAACCCCGCTTTATAATTCCTGGACATATTTGGGGCTAATGATTGTGTTATGAGGTGTTTTGCTGTTGAGATCAGAGATTCTAATCCATCACTGGGGTGTTGTATGCCGTGGTTGTGGCACCCGTGGGGTCCGCGTCGGGCATCTCCTTGCGGGGCTTTGCCTGCTTTTAGAATGATAATGGCCGGAGACGCTTCTAGGAATCTGGGGGAAACATAAAGTAAACTGAATAACGTACCCGTGGGGATAGGATAAGGACCGTGAGACCCCTTGACCATCCGGGAGACTCCTAACTAAGAACCGAGCCCGGATGGCCTGGAGTGGGGTGTGGCGGACTTAATATGACATATGGCGTGGAAACAACAATGGCTAAATTGAAGGTCCAGTTGTCGCCCAGCATTTGGCTCATCCTGGCGGGACCCAGAGGCAAGATAAATGATGTGACATGGTATCAGTGGTAGCTGAACCTGGACGATCTAGGTGACATACACCGTTAAGTTGGCCTGGACGATCCAGGTGACATACAACATTAAAACTCGGCCTGGACGATCCAGGTGACATACAACATTAAACACGGCCTGGACGATCTAGGTGACGTACAACATTGATCTTGGCCTGAGTGGTCCAGGCGACAGATAATTTAAGTACGCGGTGTGCCGGCATACATACATAATTCCTCTGGGTAGCCATTTTGTATGCTTCTGGCCTATGTAAAAGAACAGTGAACTCTCATCTTCCTGAAGCCTGGGTCAAGTATGATATAGATGGACACTTTTTTACCACTACTCTGTGAGGCCGGCTATAAAAGGTCATAAAGGCTATACCAGGCCCAGCTCATCCTGTCCTATAAGATAAAGATCAGCTCGGTGTCAAGCCTAGCTGGAGCGTGACGTCATTAATTTCCAGGTCTGGTTTGAGGAGAGCTAATAGCCCTTAATTAGCTCTGGGCATAAAACCAGTCCACTTTCATATTTCAGGTATGAATCAACTTATGCCCTTTCTGACACCAGATCCAGGTTCTACAGAGTATTGTGATTAATTGGGTATCAAATATGACCCGAGGATGTGATTCTGTAGCTCACCTATGGGTGGTAGAAAAACTACAGGTCCCAGCATTACCGTGTGTGGTCTCATTCTGTATGTAAATACATAAGGATCGCAAATATGTATTCTGTATAAAAATATGCCGATGTATCAGGGAGATACGGGCTTAAGTATAATCCTCATTGTAGGAATTGAACTTTGATGGGGTCATAAAACCCTTGGAGGCCAATCCCTGGGCTTCACAGTCACTCTGCTGCCATTGGCTGACAGGAGTAAGTCTCCTGCCCATGGGAGAGTTCATAAAGATCCGTGCACAAGGACAGAGAGAGAGACCCATGGAACATCACCAGACACTTAATTGGACATTGATGGCATATCCCTGTATCAGAAGAACTTTGAGGGTCTCCCCTGATACATACTGAACGGGGTTTGCAAGGATTCAAAAAGGACATATGAACGACCATCTGAAACCCTCCAGAGAAACTAAGTATTCTTTCATCTTTTTCCCTTTCATTTGAACTGTCGTGATTATTTATATTGTTATTATTATTCTGTAGATTTATAGACATTTTCATTAGATTTGTATGCACTGCTTTTTACCTCTTATTAAAGATTATAAAATCTAAGTGGCCAAGTCTTCCATATTCTAAGCTGCTGAACAACGTACCTTGCCTTTGAAGAGACGTTACCAGGTAGTTAGTTAAATTGCATTTAGGAATTGTAGCTGGGGGTGATTGACTGCGGTTGGTCAGTAAGTGATATCCGGTTCATCCACTGATCTGTGTGATAGTGAATGACCCGGATAGTCGGCTCGTGGACCGGGAACCCACGTGGTGGCAGTTACCAGTTACCAAAGGGTAGTGGGGGGGGGGTGTTAGCCGGATGGTAATACCCCGGTCACGTGAGGTCTCTGTGTGTGCGCAGACTCCGTCACAGACCACTACGTCAGAGCTGTGGGATCCGGACCGATCCATAGTTCGTGACATTTTCTGGTGGCAGCTTACGGGATTCTGTATGCTTAGAATATTAGTGCATGAAGTTATGTCCATAACTCTGTACTAAAGGATTGAAAAATTCTGGAAGACGAAGCACAGTGCATTAGTTTTGATAGAATAATAATTCACGACAGTACCCTCCCCTCTCTCTTGTTTTCTGTCTTTTATTTGGCAATAATGTCCGAATCCGTGAATTATGACGTCCTGAGCGTGTCTGATATCACAGCTCTGTGTGAGCTCAAAGGCATCCAAGTATATGGGAAAAATAAGACTGTCCTTATCCAGGAGTTATGTGCACGGAGGAGTCAAGAGTCATCCCTGCAGGATTCAGAGAATGGAGGACACTCAGGGGCCCCTGAGCCAGGTGACCCCTTCCAGAATGAGGATGATGAACTGGGAGGAGGACAGCCTGCTGGGGCTTGCAGTCCTCTAGCTGGACATCACTCTGTCTCTATGCCATCCCAAAATGGTCTGGACCAACTAATGCTGAGTAACCCGGACTTATATTTTCGGCTGCTGGAGGCACGTCGGGCAGAGCGCAAGGCTGAGTGCGAGGCTGCAGAACGAGAACGGGAAGCTGTCCGCAGGCATGAACTGGACCTGGCCCGAGTACAGCTTCAGGGGTCCGACCGGCATGCTACATCCACAGGCCCATCCCTGATGGTCAAGCCAAAACTGCCTGTGATGGAGTCTGAGAACTGTGACATTGATCTTTTCCTGCATGCTTTTGAAACCTCATGCCAGCAGTACCAGGTACCAGAGCCGCAGTGGGCGGGACATCTAATGTCCGCACTGAAGGGCAAAGCTATGGAGGCCCTGGTCAGACTACCATTAGCAGAGCGTACCAGTTACGCGGTCATCAAAAAGGCTATTCTGGTCAAGTACCAGCTGACTCCAGAGACTTACCGTTTACGGTTCCGGTCCCTGCGGAGAGGGCCCAGAGATACTTTTATGGACCATCTGGGCAAGTTGCAGACCACCTTCCAACAGTGGTCTGATCCCCTCACAGAGGACACCAAGCAGTCCCTGGCGGATCTGATGGTCCGAGAACAGTTTGTCTCCAATTGCCCCACGGATGTGCAAAAATATGTATGTGAGCACATGCCGAAGAGTGCGCAAGAGGCGGCCGAGCTAGCCGATGAATACGTCGCCATGCCCAGCACTCGGGCATTCAAAGACACTCTGTCCCGCCTGGGAGGAACCTCTTCATCTGCTTCTTCCTCCCGGCCAGCTTTGTCGGTTCCTGTCCAGCGACCCTTTCACAGGCCTGCACAAAGACCCGAAGGAGTCAAGCCAGCACCGACAGACGTGCGCAAGTGCTATGCGTGCGGCAAGCCAGGACACCTCAGCCACTCGTGCCCGGAGAAGAAGGCAGCACCCCCTGGCAAGCTTGCCCGCAACCCATCATCTGTGCTGTTGGTGAATGGAGCTGCAAGACACACTGCAGACAACCTACAGTCGGTTACTGTGGGCAACCGATGCACCACAGGCTTCCGCGATACAGGAGCCGAAGTCACACTAGTTCGGCCTGAACTAGTGGATGACGCAGACCTTATTCCCGGCAAAAGCTTCACCATCACGGGAGTTGGGGGGGTGAGCCCTAATGTTCCCCTAGCTCGTGTTTTCCTTGATTGGGGGGCTGGGAGTGGAGTAAGGGAGGTGGGAGTCTCTGCGGAGATCCCCACAAATGTTTTATTAGGCACTGACCTAGGACGATTGGTCTCGTGCTACGTGCCCCCTGGAAGCACACAGGACTCACCCGTCCCTATGGAGGTCCCTGGACATACCGAGGTACTGTGCAAGGATGTTTGCGTAACATCAGATAACCTTGGGGATGGACCATGGGAGGTGGGAGGTGGGGTGTGTGGGAGCAGTTCTCCTCCGACAGGAGATGTAGAGGGGATGGCGGGTTTATGTACACAGGTAGCGGACATGTGTTTAACTGATTCAAGTTGTGCAAATGTTAAATGTGATGACATTATTATGCCTGTGTTGCCCGTCACTCGCAGGGCTGCAAAAGCCGCAGCGGAACGCTCTATTGGGGAAGAGCAAGTGGAAGTATCCCCTTCCACTGGTTCGGACCCCGTGGACTTAACCGCGTCAGAGCCTCAGCTACTGTCCCTGTTCGCCACAGGACAGCTGGCTGGGACTTGTAGTGCCGCCTTTGAGCAGGCCCTGCGAGATGACCCTACCTTGGAGCAGCTAAGAGGGTTAGCTGCTAGCCCTCACACTGAGGGAGACAAATACCGAGTGTGTTGGGACAATGGGAAACTGTATAAGGAGGACATCTCCCACAGTGACAGTAGGGTGGGGCCACTCAAGAGGCAGCTCCTTGTACCTGTGCAGTTCAGGGAACAATTACTGCAAGTGGCTCATGAGATCCCCTTAGCTGGTCACCTGGGAATAACCAAAACAAAGTCCCGGGTGATGCAGAATTTTTTCTGGCCTGGCCTCGGGGCAGATGTCGCCAAGTACTGCAGGTCCTGCGACACCTGTCAGCGAGTTGGCAAAGCAGGAGACCGTCACCGAGCTCCATTGAATCCCTTACCGATAATTGATGAACCCTTCAGGAGGGTGGCCGTTGACATCATTGGTCCACTGGCCATCCCCAGCAGCAGGGATGGACTGGGACAATAAAGTGGCCCTGGACTTCAGCCAGACCGGCCCACTTTATTTTTCCCAAACACACTCAAAAAAAAACATGTGAATGGCGCTGTTATGGAGGGGATCTGTGAATGGCACTGTTATGGAGGGGATCTGTGGATGGCACTGTTATGGAGGGGATCTGTGGATGGCACTGTTATGGAGGGGATCTGTGGATGGCACTGTTATGGAGGGGATCTGTGGATGGCACTGTTATGGAGAGGATCTGTGGATGGCACTGTTATGGAGGGGATCTGTGGATGGCACTGTTATGGGGGGATCTGTGGATGGCACTGTTATAGAGGGGGATCTGTGGATGACACATACCGTATATAGCATCTTATGCTATGTGTCATCCACAGATACCCCTCCATAACAGTGCCATTCACAGATACCCTCCATAACAGTGCCATCCACAGATCCCCCCCATAACAGTCATCCACAGATCCCCCCATAATAGTGTCATCCACAGATCCCCCCATAACAGTGTCATCCACAGATCCCCCATAACAGTGTCATCCACAGATCCCCCCATAACAGTGTCATCCACAGATCCCCCCCATAACAGTGTCATCCACAGATCCCCCCCCATAATAGTGTCATCCACAGATCCCCCCCATAATAGTGTCATCCACAGAACACTGTTATGGAGGGGGATCTGTGGATGACATTGTCATGGGGTGGATCTGTGGATGACACATATAGCATAAGATGTTATATACGGTATGTATCATCCACAGATTCCCCATAACAGTGCCATCCACAGATCCCCCTCCATAACGGTGCCATCCACAGATCCCCTTCCATAACGGTGCCATCCACAGATCCCCCTCCATAACAGTGTCATCCACAGATCCCCCTCCATAAGTGTCATCCACAGATCCCCCTCCATAACAGTGTCATCCACAGATCCCCCTCCATAATGGTGCCATCCACAGATCCCCCCCATAAGTGTCAGCCCCCACACTGCCTGCTGTTACTGGAGCTGAGTCAGTGTAAGATAGTAAAGAGATGAGCGCTGATTTTAAAGTTAACACACTGACAGCAAAAAAATTAAAATGGCTCGGGACCGGCCGGGCCCCCCCGGGGTCCGGGCCCCTTACTGGGGTATCGGCTTTACCCAGGGGCGTACCTAGAGCATTTGGCACCCGGGGCGAACCCTTTGTTTGGCCCCCCCCCCCCCCCCAAGAAAGTTAAGAAAACATACAAACTTTTTTCAATGTTTTCAATAATATTTATAAATAAAAATAAAACCCCTTAATAAAATAAACCTCTGCACACACCCTTAACCCCCCTTAATAGACCCCTTAACCCTTCCTTAATAAAATAAAAACCTGCACCCCCAACACCCTAGTATAATAAACATTGGTGGCGCAGTGTGCCCCCCCAACATAATAAACATTGGTGGGCAGTGCGCCCCCCCTCCCTAGCATAATAAACATATAAACATTGGTGGTGCAGTGCGCCCCCCCCCCCCAACACCCCAGTATAATAAACATTGGTGGCGCAGTGTGCCCCCCCCAACATAATAAACATTGGTGGGCAGTGCGCCCCCCCTCCCTAGCATAATAAACATTGGTGGTGCAGTGCCCCCCCCCCCAGTATAATAAACATTGGTGGCATAGTGCGCCCCCCCCCCAACATAATAAACATTGGTGGGCAGTGCCAATGAGGGTTAAAAAAATAAATAAAAATTAACTCACCTCCTCCAATTGATCGCGTAGCAGCCGGTCTCATGTACTTTCTTCAGGACGCAGGACCTGTGGTGATGTCACTGAGCTCATCACATGATCCATCACCATGGTAATGGACCATGTGATAGAGGCTGGAGCTCAGTGACGTCACCACAGGTCCTGAAGAAATTACAAGGAGACCGGCAGCAGCTACGCGATCAATTGGAGGAGGTGAGTTAATTTTTTATTTTTTAACCCTCATTGCCACTGCCCACCAATGTTTATTATACTGGGGGGGGGGGGGGGGGGCGCACTCAATGTTTATTATACTGGGGGGGGGGGGGCGCCGCAATCAATGTTTATTATACTGGGGGGGGGGCGCGCACTCAATGTTTATTATACTGGGGGGGGGGCACTCTGAAGATAACTGAGCTGTTAATACAAATACAGGAGGCGGGTGCTGGAATCACATAGCACCCGCCTCCTGTATTTGTATTAACAGCTCAGTAATCTTCATTGGTGGCGCAGTGGCCACAGCCCCTCCCCCGGCCCTGTCCCTCTTCTTATTGGCCGCGGCGGCAGCAGCACACGGGGAGGGAGAGACCATCTGGAGCCCTGCCCCTATCACAGCGCCACGCCTGGGCCGGCCCACTCGCCACTTTTTTTTTTTTTTTTTTTTTATCCTCAGTCGCGGCTGGCACCCCCCTTGTGAGTGGCACCCGGGGCGGGCCGCCCCCCCCCGCCCCCCCCTTGGTACGCCACTGGCTTTACCCCCCTGATGGCGGCCCTGGCCGGCCCATAATTCGATCGGCCCACCGGGATTCTCCCGGTACTCCCGATGGCCAGTCCATCGCTGCCCAGCAGTTCGGGTAAACGGTTCATATTAACCCTGGTGGATTACGCGACGCGCTACCCAGAAGCAGTGGCGTTATCCTCCATTAGGGAGGACAAGGTTGCGGACGCCCTGCTGGGGATCTTCACGAGAGTGGGGTTCCCAGCTGAGCTTCTCAGCGACCAAGGACCTAAGTTCATGTCTGAACTAATGCAGGGGCTCTGTAGGAAAATACAGGTGAACCATATCGTAGCCAGCCCTTACCACCCACAAACAAACGGCCTCTGTGAGCGCTTCAACGGGACGTTGAAGCAGATGCTGAAGACGTTCGTGGAGGCGCAAGGGACGGACTGGGAACGATATCTACCTCACCTGCTATTTGCCTACAGAGAGGTTCCCCAGGAGTCAACCGGGTTTTCGCCCTTCGAACTCCTGTATGGTCGACGAGTAAGAGGTCCCCTAGACCTAATCAGAGAGTCTTGGGAAGGCAAGGTTGCCGGAACGGAAGTCTCTGTAGTAGACTATGTCCTCAGGTTCCGAGACAAAATGGAGTCGCTTGTAGGTCTGGTACAGGAGAATATGGTGCAGGCCCAAAGCAAACAGAAGCAGTGGTATAACCGCACTGCCCGAGAGAGAATCTACCAGGAGGGGCAGAAGGTCTATGTCCTGCTGCCGATGCGGCAAAACAAACTGCAAGCTGCATGGGAAGGGCCGTACCCCATTGTCAAACGTCTGAGTAAGGTAAATTATGTGGTGGGCCTTGGAGAGGGAGGTAGGAGACAGAAGACGTTTCACGTCAACATGCTCAAGGAGCATCACGAGAGAACGCCACATGTTATGCCGGTTTGCAGCCTGCCCGAAAGGGAGGAGGCCGACCCCCTACTAGATCTGCTAGCTGACACTCGAGAGTTGGAGGTGGACTTAACCCTCAACCCTCAACTCTCGTCCCAGCAGAGATCTCAGCTCTTAGAAGTGTTGACGGCTCACCGTGACACTTTTACAGGGAAACCCGGGAGAACACACCTTGCAGTCCATCATGTGGACACAGGTACATCGGGGTCATTCAGAAATCCCACAGCGCTTGGGCCTCACCGGTGGTTCTGGTCCCGAAGAAAGATCAGACAACCAGGTTCTGTGTGGATTATCGGAAACTGAATGCCATCACAACCTCGGATGCTTACCCCATGCCCAGGATTGATGAACTGTTAGATAAGTTGGCAGGAGCCAGCTACCTGACAATCATGGGCCTGAGCAGGGGGTATTGGCAGATTCCCCTGACCTCGGAGGCTCAGGAGAAGTCGGCCCTCATCACCCCATTCGGCTTATACGAATTTACTGTAATGCCGTTTGGGATGAAGAATGCGCCAGCCACCTTTCAAAGGCTTGTGAATGACTTGCTGGAAGGACTAGAAGAATGTGCTGTCGCCTATTTAGACGACATTGCCGTGTATAGCCCCACATGGAAGGAGCACCTGGTGCACCTGTCGCAAGTACTGGACAAACTTGCTGCGGCTGGACTAACTGTTAAGCCTAGCAAGTGCCAGCTGGGCATGAATGAGGTCACTTACTTAGGCCACAGAGTAGGAGGAGGCACACTGAGGCCTGAAATAGAGAAGGTGGAAGCCATTACGAGATGGCCAACACCCCTCACCAAGAAACAGGTCATGTCTTTCTTGGGAACGGCCGGGTACTATAGGAAGTTCATCCCGAACTATAACACCCTGGCCAAGTGCGGTACGCCAGACCTGCAGGGTATTGCGATAGTGAGGTCACTGTTATGGCAAGCGAGGGTCACTCACAGTTTTATCAGGAAACCCTGGGCAAGCATACTGCAGTGAAGGAGAGGCTGGCACAAGAGTCCTCTGGGGCACACTCTGTATTTAGGGACCAGGCCTGGTGATGGTTGAGGTGCCCTGGATGTTGCAGGTGTTTTATGTGCCTGGGGCAAGGTCCCATTGAGGTACGTGACGCCAGTGCCAATTTAGACGGTGGCACACCGTTTGCTGATAGCAGGAATAACTGAGGAACCACGTAATGATAAAACAGAACTTGAGCTTTACTGGATCTTTAGTAGTCATCATACATGGACATAGATGGAAGCGCAGTTCCTTTGAAGACAGTTGGTTTCCGTACATTTGATGCAGGCAATATATAGCAAGGTGATCTCAGAGTGTTAAATACAGGACTTGCAGTACAGGCGGCTTGCACTCTATTCCTGACTGATCCTGGAACATGGAAAACTATTCTCCAAGGCCCGATGCCCTAGCTCTGGCGTATATCCTTGGGTCTATAAATATCAAGTACCTCCTCTGCTGTCTTTAGTACCTTATGCTTTCCTAGACTTGACTCTGCTCTCAGTGTCCTCAGGCTGGTTAACCGTGGTGTTCCTGCTTCTGCATATATGGACTCAGGAGGGGAACCTTCTCCTTGGATCTGGAACCCGGTTACAGGGACTGCAATACCCTCTCCTAGTCTGCAGGCTCCAGGCCTGCTCTGCTCTCACAGGCCCATGGCCTGGCCTTTTCTCAGACACGGTCTAAACTAACTTTCCCTTCCCTGACTGGGCCTTATATAACCTAGGGCTCCCTAGCTCCCTCTAGTGACTTAGAGCTGGAATGACACCCCTAGCAGGCCTGCACATGCAAATTTCACAGTAACAGGGAAGTACATAGCATTACATTATGAAGATGACTGATACCAACCTCCCCATAAATAAGGGGAAACGACAGCACACAAGTGACCCTTCTGTAGTGACGGGCATTACAGCTCCCGTACACTACACAAGCCTCTGACAGACTTGACCAAGAAGAAGCTGCCCAGGATGGTGTCATGGACGCCGGAATGCGAGCAAGGCTTCCAGGCCCTGAAGGATGCACTAGCCAGTTCTCCTGTGCTTCAGGCCCCAGATTTCACTCGGAAGTTTGTGGTCCACACGGATGCTTCCGCCTTTGGTCTGGGTGCAGTCCTGAGTCAGGTGAACCAGGCCGGGGAGGAGCATCCTGTACTATACCTGAGCCGTAAGTTACTGGCCAGGGAGACCAGCTACTCCACAATAGAGAAGGAGTGTTTAGCTATTGTGTGGTCCCTGCAAAAGCTACAACACTACCTGTATGGACGCAATTTCACAGTGATCACCGATCACAATCCCCTCAGCTGGTTGGCACGTCTCGCAGGAGACAATGCGAAACTGCTGAGATGGAGCCTGATTTTGCAGCAGTACAACTTCACCGTGCAGCACAGAAAAGGTAGTTTACATGGAAATGCAGACGGGTTGTCGCGGCAGGGAGAATTGGCCGGAGACGGCTGGGTTGCTGTAGAATAGGCTTGTGGCCATTTCCCCAGGCAACCTTTTAAAAGAGGGAGGTGTGCCGGCATACATACATAATTCCTCTGGGTAGCCATTTTGTATGCTTCTGGCCTATGTAAAAGAACAGTGAACTCTCATCTTCCTGAAGCCTGGGTCAAGTATGATATAGATGGACACTTTTATTACCACTACTCTGTGAGGCCGGCTATAAAAGGTCATAAAGGCTATACCAGGCCCAGCTCATCCTGTCCTATAAGATCAAGATCAGCTCGCTGTCAAGCCTAGCTGGAGCGTGACGTCATTAATTTCCAGGTCTGGTTTGAGGAGAGCTAATAGCCCTTAATTAGCTCTGGGCATAAAACCAGTCCACTTTCATATTTCAGTTATGAATCAACTTATGCCCTTTCTGACACCAGATCCAGGCTCTACAGAGTATTGTGATTAATTGGGTATCAAATATGACCCGAGGATGTGATTCTGTAGCTCACCTATGGGTGGTAGAAGAACTACAGGTCCCAGCATTACCGTGTGTGGTCTCATTCTGTATGTAAATACATAAGGATCGCAAATATGTATTCTGTATAAAAATATGCCGATGTATCAGGGAGATACAGGCTTAAGTATAATCCTCATTGTAGGAACTGAACTTTGATGGGGTCATAAAACCCTTGGAGGCCAATCCCTGGGCTTCACAGTCACTCTGCTGCCATTGGCTGACAGGAGTAAGTCTCCTGCCCATGGGAGAGTTCATAAAGATCCGTGCACAAGGACAGAGAGAGAGACCCATGGAACATCACCAGACACTTAATTGGACATTGATGGCATATCCCTGTATCAGAAGAACTTTGAGGGTCTCCCCTGATACATACTGAACTGGGTTTGCAAGGATTCAAAAAGGACATATGAACGACCATCTGAAACCCTCCAGAGAAACTAAGTATTCTTTCACCTTTTTCCCTTTCATTTGAACTGTCGTGATTATTTATATTGTTATTATTATTCTGTAGATTTATAGTCATTTTCATTAGATTTGTATGCACTGCTTTTTACCTCTTATGAAAGATTATAAAATCTAAGTGGCCAAGTCTTCCATATTCTAAGCTGCTGAACAACGTACCTTGCCTTTGAAGAGACGTTACCAGGTAGTTAGTTAAATTGCATTTAGGAATTGTAGCTGGGGGTGATTGACTGCGGTTGGTCAGTAAGTGATATCCGGTTCATCCACTGATCTGTGTGATAGTGAATGACCCGGATAGTCGGCTCGTGGACCGGGAACCCACGTGGTGGCAGTTACCGAAGTGTAGTGGGGGGGTGTTAGCCGGATGGTAATACCCCGGTCACGTGAGGTCTCTGTGTGTGCGCAGACTCCGTCACAGACCACTACGTCACAGCTGTGGGATCCGGAGCGATCGGATCCATAGTTCGTGACACGCGGTATATGTGGTAACTAAACTGATCGCGCGCCACTGACAAATCTTCCCAGCCAAACCTGCTTTTGGAAAACGGGGAGCCTGCCACGTGCAATTTTGTACCCCTGACTCCTGCTGGCAGAGTGAATCCCTGCCTCCATGCCGAGACACAATTCTGACCTGCAGGGACCAAGTAGCTTACTGGCCCATGTGCTGTTGATTAATATATGTAAATACGCACACCAAAATTGCCCCTGACACAGGCTGGAAGCTGGGCTGCCGCAGCTTGGCGTAACGCAGGCAACAATGCCCACTGCTTCCCACCTGTGCCGCCTCTGCTATATAGCGTCTCTGCTGGGGCAATGATTTTATTATCCCTTTTTTTTTTTTTTTAACTGGGGAGGATATTTCCGAATGGACATGTGGCGCGCTCATGGCCGCTGCAGGGAGGGGAAGGGGGACCCCCGTGCCTGCGACCCTGCTAGGACTGGGATGTGCGGTCCCCAAGTGCGAGCCTGGAGTGGACGGACGTGTGTGCCTTTCAAGGGGAACCTAGACTTGTACTCTTTCCCTAACTAAACATAGCTACCCCCGACTGCCCATTTCCTGCCACCGTAGGAGCTCCGGAAGGCAAAGCGAGCGGTGGACGTGTACAGGAGGGTCATCTCTTCGGCGCACGGCTGAACATGCCTGTGGAGGCCCGGCGGTCACGTGTGCGTCCCACCGTGAACCGCACGCCATCCGCGAGAAGGGGAGACCGACCCGTGGCCGCAAGTATACGGCACGCTCCATTGGACAAGTACTTACCTGGTGACGGACCGGAAAAACACTTTAAGTATTGCACTATACCGTGTAGCGAACCGAAACTTTTGAAACAACCGTGATGCTTGCACGTGCCGGCAGCTGGATGTGGCTCCTCTTGAGAACGAAAACTTCTCTCAGGAATGTCGCACTGTGCAGAGAATCGTACTGAAGAGAAAGAACAGACGTGAAGCTTGCTGGGCAGCTAGGTGTGGCTCTTCCTACAGACGCAAGTGAGACACACCACCTGAGGGAAGGAATTGGCAGGTATATATAGGGAGCTAACGCCCTGCCCACAAATCAGCCTTAATACTTGTGGTTTTAGCTGCAGATTTCATCCTTTTCTGAAGGTGACATCCACGGCAAAACCACATCAAATCTGCACCAAAAAACGGTTAGAAATTGTTGTATTTGGTGCAGTTTGGGTGCAGAAAATCCTCACTGAAATCACATAAAGACGCACATAAATCTGCACTATTTATCGTGTTTTTTGTGCGGTTTTTATGCGGTTTCTGGTGCGGTTTTTCTGTTTATGTTATGAACCCACTGAAGTCTATGGGAAACCACTGTACAGATAGATTTCTAAATCCTCACAGCAGATTATCTGCACATTATCACCAACCACAGACATGAGCTCCGGGAGCGGTGTAAAAAACAGGCACCTGTCAGCAAGCTGAGCGGACGCCATATTTAACCCCTTCCTGACATGGCAATTTTCCTTTTTTTCCCAATTGGACCCCAACATACAATCCTCAGATTGCGATTTGTATAGAATAATGGAATTTGCTCCATTATTCTATACAGAAATCACTAGATCACAGTTCAGTGCTGCCACCTGCTGGCCGACACTGTAATATACAAGTAATGAGCCTGGAAGCCTAGTATGAAACAGCAAACACCCGGCAGCTATGGCACTTATGGATTGGCCAGGTTTGGGGTGGCCCTGACGTTATGCTGGGTCCCCCAGACACCGTCGAGGTGTCACCACTAGGGGTGAGCGAACCCAGACCGCACTGTTCGGGGTCATTCGGGGTCGAACATTACGGTGTCCGGTCACCTGAACCCGAACACAGAGTTTGTTGCAGCAGTCCGGGTTTGGGTTCGGTGTGCGGATGATAAGTATTAAGGCATTTTGCCTGGATTTGTGGGAGGGGCTGAGTTCCACCTCCAGCCTATTTAAGGCACTCCCCTTACCTGGCTCCTGTACCGTCCGAGGTCTGAACTACTTGAGAGAGAGCCACTGGAGAGTTACTTGCGAGGTGTTGAATTTCTGAAAGTTCGTCGCCATCGGTGTCCTGGATTTTGAGCATACCTGTTCCATTCCTCCTGCTCCTACCCGGTTTCACCGTGGATCGCGTTTGCCCGTAAAAACTGTGAGTCAACCACGCGGTACAGCACTGGGCCTCACCATCTTGTCCCCCTGTACCAACTCATTGCTCATTTCGCCACTGTTGGATTCATACACCACCACATTACAGCACGGCACACGCGCCGCTGCTACAGGGCCCCCGCTCTGCCTCCGGTTCGTTACCTCCGTCCCTCATGTCACGCTGCCGATGGCGGCCGGCCGCGTCCTCATGGCTGGTCTGCGCGCTCGCGGCCCGGCGGTACTGCGCGTGCGCGGCGGATCCGTCGGCGCATGCGCGGTATCCCGATTGGTATCCACCGCCGCAGCGCCGCATGCTGGGGATGGGGATGCAAAAGGCAGGAATGGGGAAAGCAAGCAAAGGTATCAAACAGAACCAAGTAAAGCAGGAAATGGCAGCGGAGTAACATTCCTAGCATAAAGCACTTTACAAAGCAAATAATACTGATGTACTGTGAGAAGAGAAAGTCATGTCACACATAAAAGCAATGTATTCATAGGAGGAAACTCTACATCTGCAATACTACCATGCTCAATGTCACAGCTCTCACTTGGGTGGCCGCATACCTATCTGACTTGCACTCCAGTTGATTGCACCCCACGTGTCATACTGATGTCCGGCTCCCCTTGTGACCAACTCCAGCTAGCAGTACACAGGTCATGTCCTGGCTCCAAACATGATTCTCCTTGCAAATTCCGCATGTAACCCTACCTCCGCCATTCCATGTGGGTGCTGCAAGTGCTTGCACTAAGACTACGCACATTGGAGTCGCAACCCATCCCCAGGGCACTCATGTCATGATTACAGCCAAAACAGAATTCCAAGTCACAGGCGGCAAACATTTCATCACTACCCCACGGGTTTACAAATCACGTGGTACCCACTGCAATGTAAAAAAAAAAAAGTATAAACTACATGGTATGGCGCCTGCATATTCCTGGCGGTCACACGTTCCATGACGGCCATTTCAGCCACAGAATAGGCCTCATTTCGCACGTCTTGATCCAATCAGTCACACTCGCAGGCATGTACTTGTTTTCATACTCACGTTTATGATCCCATCAAGGTCATGTGTCTGTTCGCACCACAGTCCACACTCGTCATACTACTTTCTTTTAACCCCTTTTAGGCAGTCAAACTTAGAGATATTTTGCTCTACACATGTGTTCTGTGATTTTTTACCACCAGGTACGTACGCCTGCTTATACGGTTTTCCTCCATGCATTTCTGATGATCCCGTCAGGGTTAGTGTGCTGGCATTAGGGTCACAGGCATCCCACTAGGTTGCCCCGTCTTGACTTCGCCATCAGTTAGTGGTCCCGCGAGGCCAACACCCCGCCTCAAACGTTCAGAGGCATCCGCCATCAAGCCACACGTTAGCAAGCCGCCTCGCATGTTGCATAGAGAGGGCCTCACCTGTCACTCCCTTCCCCTATTTTCTGTCTTACAGTCACCGAGAGGCCTCAAACTCCTGCCACCACGAAGAGTGGCCTCATTCACCCCTCGCGCCAACGCATAGATAGAGCCTCTCAAGCCGCTTGGCAATTAGCAGGGCCTCATCTGTCACCAAACAAGTATAAACTTTCGCCGTCCGGCCTAGCTAGCCTGCCAGCACAGTCTATGGTTTTTCCAATACTAATCAACTGTTTTGTTTTTAGTATGTCTCTGGAAGGGGTAGAGGACTTCTCCCTACCTGGCACCCCGGCTAGATCTGTCACTCTCACTCAGGGAGACGACCTAGCCAGTCCAGCATCTATCAGATCCTGGACGATCCTGCTCATAACAACAGAGTTGAGGAGACGGCAAATCCCCTACCCCGCTACGGCAAGGAAAGCGGAGCTTTTCAGGCTACTACGCGCATCCACAAATAACTTGGATGCCGGGGAAGGACCTAGCCAGTCCAGTTCAGGGGACATACATGCCATGCTATCCTCTCTCATGGCGTCCATGAGTAAGGTCAACTCCAGGCTGGAGAGACTGTAGTCAGTCACCACGACCCTTTCCTTGGCAGGGCCTCCGCCGGCAGTTTCACAGGCACCACCCGGCTTGCCAGTGATTGCGCCAACCATCAACCTGGATGACCAGGAGGTTAGCCCGGTGCATATGATACCGGAGCATATCAAAAGAGATATCCTGGAAGGTAAGGACGTCAACCTGGCTTCCCTGCTGATTGCCTCCCAGGATGTTGTTGATAACAAGACGTACGCGTACGATGATGTTTCGGTCGTGGTCAAGTCCAGGGATGCCCGCCTAAACAGGAAACTGACTATCCCCGAATTTGTTCTGGCCTTTGGCATCTACAGGGATGTCATCTGTGCGGTCTACCCCAACAGGAGAGAGGAGTTCGATCTCTATATGCACAAGCTGGTAGACCTGGGCAACAAATATGGGGGCTCTGCCTTTTATGATTACCATAGGTCTTTTTCTGCGAAAGTGTCTGGAGCCTTCTCCCAGTACGGAGTCCGCTCCAACTGGGCCAGGATCGATACTGTCATTTTTTGCAGACACTTCGCAGGTCTAAGAACACCGGCCTGTGCATACTGCTCCTCCACAGCCCACACCACGAATTTCTGTCCCAACATGGCAGACAGACATGGCCTCACGCAAGGAGCCGGTCCCTCTGGGGTTCCGGACAAGTCATCTCGGGACAAACTGGGACGCCCAATCAAGTTTCTGGGCAAATCCCAGATATGCAACAATTTCAATGAAGGGTCCTGCAACTACAACGGGTGTAGACTACTGCATATATGTACGAAATGTTTCAGGGCACATGCCAAGACCATGTGTCCAAATAAAATGTATTCAAAGCCTTATCTAACGACCATCAATATGCCAGCTTTCACTGCATTCATGTCCCAGCACCCATCCAGACATCTCACAGATTTTCTCATCTCTGGTTTAACAGAAGGCTTCCATACAGGTATCCTACACATACCAACCGGCACCCTAGAATGTCCCAATCTTCAATCCACCCAACACAACCCCACTGCGGTCGACACCCTCATAGCCCAAGAAGTAACCGAGGGCTTTGTTTTAGGGCCTTTCAAAACTCCCCCATTCACCGAATGGCGCACCAACCCCATTGGTATCGTCACAGGGAAGTCATCCCAGAAACAAAGACTCATCATCGACTTGTCGGCACCCCACTCTTTGGCCAACCCCAGTCTCAACTCCCTCATTCCCTCTGAGGAGTTCTCCCTGCAGTACACCACCATAGACCACGCCATTACCGCCATCATACAAGCAGGGGTTGGAGCTTGGCTCAGTAAGACCGACATCACCAACGCCTTCAAATTGCTACCGATTCACCCGACACATGTCAAAACACATGGATCATTACATCCTGACCTTACCTCACTCCAAAAACAGTCAGCACATACCCATCAGCATTCCGTACTACCCCACGCATAACAGATGGTGTCCAGTCAAGGTTTTTGATGCCTACATGCAGCGTCATAATTTTCTACCTTCACAACCATTACTACAGCTGCAAGGTTCTGTACTCACCACCACCACCTTTATGGCTTATGTCAGGTCTTCCCTCACACAACTGGGCCTCAACGCAGCCAACTACTCAGGGCACTCCTTTCGTATAGGAGCCGCATCTTCAGCCTCCAGCGCCAACATCCCAACTCATATCATCAAAACATTGGGGCGCTGGAAATCGTCCGCTTACTCTCGATACATACCCAACCCAGTTCAGGAGCTAAGGGATGCTTTCAAAAACATGTCTGGTTGAAAAATGCGTGTATTGATTGTCTACAAATAAACTTGTTCACTTCAATTTTGCCCTCTTCTTTCTCAGGCCTACCTCATCCTCGGTTTCGGCACACCACAACCGACTGCGTTTATTCCCCTGTTTCCTAGGGTTTCTCACTGTACTATTGTAAGCGCCTAACACAAATAAAGCTTGTTGAAAGGATGCAGCGCAGACAATCAGCACGCTTTTAAGCTGTGGGCATTTTGAAGCCATCACAGTCATGTACTGGCCGGCACAGCACGTGACCCGCCCTGATTAACCCCTTCCCGACCGCAATCTGTATATATACGTGATAGCTGCACATACCCCGTGCAGCTACCACGTATATAGACGTCAAGCCAGCTCTTTAATCCAAGCGCTGGAAAGCGCTTGGATTAAAGCTTCTGCCCCTGCCCTGCTGCTGTCACGGACAGCATACAGTGCAGTAATGCCGGCAAGGGACCAATCAGAGTGGCCCCTTGCCGATAATCGATCCGATTGGTTAGTCTGTGCAGACTAACCAATCGGATCGCGGCAGTGAAAAAAATGCCGATTTCATGCTCTGATCTGCGCTCTGCAGATCAGAGCATGAAATCAGGTAGGGTCCTCGTAATCCCCCCCCCCGATCTGTGACCCCAATCTGTGCCCCCAATCTGTGGCTGTGCCCTCCCTTGTGTCCGCCTGCAGCTCATCTCCTAAAGGCAGCTGCCCTGATGCGGTCCGCCCCCTCCCCGCCCCATGCATTCAGTCTCACCCGCCCCTACTGCCCCAGCCTCCCTGGAAAGCGCCTGACTGTATAGGGAGGGTGCTTAGGGACTGATGGTCCTCCCCCTCCCCCTTTTCCCCTAAGGGGCATTTAGGAATCTGGCCCCGTCTCAGTAATGGTTAAGTAGGTTGCAGATTAGGGTCATTGAGGGTTAATCCCTGGGGATCCTCCTTAGACAGGATGAGGGCGGTGCAGGAAATCCTGAAGGTCACATATACCTCCTCTATGTCCTGCTCACGTCCTCTTGCAAGTGGAAGCAGATTGGTATGGACATACCCCTTTGCTCTGTCCACACCAGGAGTCCACAGGTGGTTCTGCCCTTTGGCTGCTCCCTGGTGAGTTACATGAGGAGGGTTAGCTGTGCTCTGCCATCCTCCTCCCCTGTGCCTGCTTCTGGGGCTTTGTGCAGCTGCTGCTGCGGTATACATGCAGCTCCAGCGCTTCAGCGAAGGTCCGGCGGTCTGCTCGCCGTTCCTCTTAACCCCCCCCCCCGACTTTTATTATCCCCCAGCTTCCCGCGTGTGTGCGCCGTTTCTTTTGACCCATCCTGTGATGTCTGTGGTGCTGCGCTGTGTCAATGCCCCCCCCCTTTCCCAGCTTCTGTTCCATGGCGTTAGGGCTAAGCAAGCCGGGCGGGATTGTTGGTCTCCCCGGTAATGTAGGGCAATATGGGGTCCTCACCCCTCCCCCTGCTGCTTTGGACGGCCTCCTTTAGCTCCCATGGCGCAAGCTAGGTCGCTTCGCCTAACCCCCGCCCCCCTCCCCCTGCAGCGTTTACCGGGTCCCGTACTGGGCACCACTGGGCAGGCGAGTTTTCATATGTGCTGCTTGTTTTAGCTTCCCCCAGTCTCCTGTCCAGTATTATAGATTAACCCCTCGTGCTTGCCATGTCCGATTGCGGTGCACCTGTGCCTATGGCTTCTAAGGGGTATTCCTACTGTCCCAGCTTTGCGATCAGAGCCCCTTCCGTACAATGAGACTCTCTGGGTCTTATTTGTAGCCATTATGGCGACACCCTCCCCCCCTCCTTCCTCCCCTTCACTCAGGCACAGGTGCAGTTTTTTCTTCCCTTAGGTTGCCTGGAGGCATGGCCGTAATGGATTCCACATGCGCCAGTCCTGTCGCCGTTCCTGGGTTTCAGGGAGAAATGGGCGCTCCAGATCCTCAGGTGGCGCTTATCATCGTCTTTAGGACGGATGTCAGGCGCATCGGAGGAGTCTGGTTATACAATCACCGTATCGAGGCTGTTGCCTGACCGTCACTCCAGGGCTCGGCCTGGTCGCTGCAGCCCGTACCCGCTCCTTTGGAGGTTCCGTCCCTCTCTGTGACTGGTGAGTACTGCGGGGAGGATGGTTCTTGTGCAGAGTTAGAATCCATGGTAGAGGCGGTGTCCCTGACTTAATAAATAAAAAATTTAAAATACAAAAAAAAAACAATCTCGATGGTTGCTTAATGGCTTCAGGGTGGATTTACAGAGCCTGTAGGTTACCCGCACATATTTTCCTGGAAATTGGGCAACTCAGGTTCAGCCCTGAGCAACGGGATATCTAAATTAGCATATATGGAGGTTTTTTCTGTCTATACGTTTAAAAAAAAAAAAAAAAAATTACTAACCAAATTAATATATTATAGGCATTAAAATATACAAATGAATAACAAAGGGTATTGAGTATATATATATATTTAGGTATTATATATATAAAAAAAAATTTTTTTTTTATAAAACGGGATTAAAAAGAATGAAATGATACTAATAATAAATGATTTAACAATGTAATTTTATGGATAAAAAAAAAAAATATGGAATATATATATTACGATAAAGGTATAAAAAAAATAAATAAATTAAAAAAAAAAAGAATAAATACAGATATAAATAAATAAACAGGTTTGATCGATGTATATATTTATTATGTATGTATGTTTATATTCTCCTGCATGAGAAGCCTTGCTTCTATCTTGTGTCTTGTTTATTGGCTGGCCTTTTTTGCGGATGTTTTTCAGGATAGATCAGTCCTGTCGGGTGTTCTCCCAATTTCCCTTTCAGCATGGAGTGTAGTATTTAAAATAAATAAATAAATAAATAAAATAAAAAGTAGTACTGCCTGTTATGCTCCTATCTGCGGGCACTAGGCCGTGTGTATATAAAAAAAAATATATATATATATATAAGCGTTTTATTTGGCCTTTCAACAATGACATACAGGACACGGTTAGTACAGATATACGGAGGTGAGGCGCAGTAGTAGTAATCCCTCTAGCATTCAGCTCTATAGCTCGTGGCTATGGACCTTCCTTTAATGTAAATGGTTGTGAGTTCATATCATCACAGCCGCAATTACGGTTTTCTCTTTCTGCAGTCTACGGTACGGGTCACCGGCACAAGGTTCCGTTGGTATGGTTGATACCTGGGCACTGCCGCTGAGCTTCTAGCATGTCTGTGCAGGCGGGCAGCTTGGTGGAGATGCACTTTCCTCATGTCCAGTGCTACAGGAGTTACAGTGCGGTGGGATCCAGTTGGGTCGAATCCAGGGGAGATGTCCACGATGTTAGCAGTTCATGAGACTTTCTTCTAGTCCAGCTGGGTTGTTTGCCGTGAGGGCGGTATTAGTATACTGGTGCCACATGGTTTGTACGAAGCAGGGCTGCCCCTTGTTGAGTGGATATGGCGGAATCAGTAGTCGCAGGTATAACTAGATGGTAAGCCAGTAGCGGATAACCAGGTCCGTTCGTAGACATCGCTCAGGGGGAGCCTTGATACAACACCATTCATGGAGTTACACTGGTAAACTGCAGCCTTTCATTCCCCGTTCGGATCTATGTTGTGATGCGGGTCAGACACACTGACAGGTCCTCTTCACAGGACTTCACAGGTCGGCATGGTGACCCTCCAAGCATTATTTGCATGTATCATTCCATTGTACGGTAGGCGATACCGGTATAGTTAGGGAGTATTTAGTTTGGATAGTCACGTCCCGTCTCCTTCAGCCTTCTGTTCTGGCTGATTGAGATTTTCTCCAAGGTGTTTGTCTCTTCATTCAAGGCCGCACTGCGCGGGGGGTTGTTATTCCAGAATTTTTGTATGGGGTAATAGTACTCGGGATTGGGGTCCGTCTATACATGTCGATCCAGTTAATAGAAAGGGGTGGGTACCTCCCCTCCGCCTGGTTTTGGTCCGGCTGGTCGGTTCGTTTGGTATTCTGTAATGACTTCACACATGGTGGGGCTCCAATTGTTTTTCCCTTTAGGTTAGGTTTCCCCCAGGAGGTTTGACAATTTGTGGGTGATTTGGGCCGGCGCTCGGGGCGCCCGGGGGGGTGTGTACCCGGACTGGTTTGTTCGGGTACGGTAAAATAAAATAAATCTGGTTGCATTTATTTATCTATGCCAGTCTGGATAGGCACAACCCTGTTCTCTATATAGAGCTTTGAGGATACAATTCTGATTACTCCACTGGGACACAGCTTTTATCATCTCCACTGGGACTCACCCATATGATATGGGCTTATTACACTGGGACTTTAATTGTGAGAAACATCTAGGTCTCCAGGAAAATCGAGTATTCATCGATTAAGGATATTGTTTTGTTAGTTGCTTTTTAATTTTATGCATGTATCTTACCTTCTCCAGAGCAAGGGGTGGCTCTCTTCGTCCAGAGCACCTAGCGTCATCGTCAATCACAGTGAGCCATCCGTTTACTCTTTCCAAGTGCACTATGGTTTGACAATTTACCTTGGTCTTTAAAAAAAAAAATATATATATATATATAATAATAATAATAATAACAAAAAAGAAAATACTTCTTGGATTAAATATAACTATTCTGTGTCTAGTTGTGCGATCCTCTTTTGCGTGTTGTGGCTCGGGCTAATTGTTTTTTCTTTCAGATTTGGGGCGTTTAGCGGTTCGATGGCTGGCTTTCGTATACCTTCTGTGCGGTGCGGAGAGAGGAACAGAGGCTGGTGGGCGCTCTTTGGTTTTTCGAGAGGTGGAAGTCTTTTGGACGGGGATCCTGGAATTCTGGTGGTCATAACTCCTTCCAGAGGTGGTTGGTATAGAGTTCTGCCGGAGGCGCGGTGATGCTGGTGACCCGCGCTGTGGTAATGCCCCGTTGTCTATTCCAGAGCTCTGGACCTCATGTGTCCTGACATATGATTATCCCTTTCTCATCCACCTCCTCAGGCAGAGAGTCCCATAGTCTCACTGCTCTTACCGTAAATAATCCTCTTCTATGTTGTGAAAATACATTCTTACCTCCAGACACAGAGAATGTTCCCCTTGTCACAGTCCTGGGGATAAATAGATGAGGGGAGTGATCTCTGTACTGACCCCTGATATATTTATACACAGTTATTAGATCTCGCCTTAGTCGTCTTTTTTCTACAGTGAATAACCCTAATTTTGATAATCTTCCAGGGTACTGTAGTTGCCCCATTCCAGTCATTACTTTAGTTGCCCTCCTCTGAGCCCAGAGCTGTACACAGTACTCCATGTGTGGTCTGACTAGTGATTTGAAAAGTGGTTGGACTATGCTCTCATCATGGGCCTTATTGGCCTTGGTTTTTAATGGGACCTGATGGTGTCTTCCTTTTGGGTGTTAATTTGGACAATTCTTTTTCTGGCCTGTACGTGAGCTAAAACAGACTCGGTTATGCTGGGTGGTGGTCGGAGCCCCGTTGGGAGAACGGGCCTCCTCCGTGGCGGCATTTGAGTACAGCGGAGATATGGTGGTAGCAGATGGAGTAACTGCCCGCTGGGAGTCCAGCGGTTGGCAGACAGCTCTGATGATTACGGTTTAACTTGCCCGCTGGGAGTCCAGCCTTTGGCATACCGTTCCGATATTATGGTTTATTAAGGTTTGCCGCTTTAATAAAGAAGCTGTGGCCGATCACCATCCAGCAATAAAGTGATACAGTTGTCGTGTCTTTTGTTATGGGTCAAGGTTGGGTAAAGGGGCCAAGGGTGAGTTAAAGGTGGTATCCCCTCCCCCTGTTACCCTGGATACCAGCAGTCTGGAAAGCGCCTGACTGTATAGGGAGGGTGCTTAGGGACTGATGGTCCTCCCCCTCCCCCTTTTCCCCTTAGGGGCATTTAGGAATCTGGCCCCGTCTCAGTAATGGTTAAGTAGGTTGCAGATTAGGGTCATTGAGGGTTAATCACTGGGGAACCTCCTTAGACAGGATGGGGGCGGTGCAGGAAATCCTGAAGGTCACATATATCTCCTCTCTGTCCTGGTCACTTCCTCTTGCAAGTGGAAGCAGATTGGCCCTCCCTCCCTCCCTTTGCGGTTATTCTTGGGAGGCGGGTCGAAGTGCGCGGTTCTGTTCAGTTATGGATACTTGGTTATTCTGTTTTGTTTTTCTATTTTTAAGAGACCCTGCTGGGAGTCCAGCGGTTTTGGATATTGCTCCGATGATTACGGCTTTGGAGAGCTGCGAATTTTGGTCGAGTTTATCAATAAAGTGAAAAAAAAAAAAAAAAAGAAGTCACAGCTGGCGGCATTTGAGTACAGCGGAGATATGGTGGTAGCAGATGGAGTAACTGCCCGCTGGGAGTCCAGCCTTTGGCATACCGTTCCGATATTATGGTTTATTAAGGTTTGCCGCTTTAAAAAAGAAGCTGTGGCCGATCACCATCCAGCAATAAAGTGATACAGTTGTCGTGTCTTTTGTTATGGGTCAAGGTTGGGTAAAGGGGCCAAGGGTGAGTTAAAGGTGGTATCCCCTCCCCCTGTTACCCTGGATACCAGCAGTCTCAATATTGGCGGCCGTACCCCCCGAATCCCCCCCCTTTCCAGCGCTGCCCCTGATCCCCGCTGCCCCCGATCCCCCTGCTGTGTGATGGCGGCGGTTCCATTACTGAGCCGCCGCCATCAGCAGAGAGTGTCAGCTCTA
Source organism: Bufo bufo (assembly GCF_905171765.1). Lineage (NCBI taxonomy): Eukaryota > Metazoa > Chordata > Amphibia > Anura > Bufonidae > Bufo > Bufo bufo. The sequence goes on along the minus strand of NC_053393.1, from coordinate 6,410,136 downwards.
TGCTGACACTCTCCTGTAACCCCATAGATGCCGCGGTTGCGGCATCCATGGGGTTAATAGAGGGAGGCAGCTCCCTCTCTCAACCATCGGGGCTGCAGCGCTGTGATTGCAGCACCCGATGGTTGCCATGGCAACCGGACGCTTTGCAAAAGCGTCCGGTTGCCATGGCAAAGGCGTCCAGTGCTGCCACCTACAGGCAATCTGGAAGTATTATACTTTGCAATGCAAGAGCATTGCAAAGTATAGTACAACTATCAGCCCCACTGGATCTTCAAGATCCAAGAGGGAACTGATAAAAAAAAGTGAAAATAATAAAAGTAAAAATAAATAAATAAAAATGTAAGTTAAAAAAAAAAATTGCCTTTTCCTATAAAAAAAATCTAAAAATAAAATAAAATACACATATTAGGTGTCACAGCGTCTGTAACGACCGTCTCTATAAATATATCACATGATAGACCCCGTCTGATAAACACCATAAAAATAAAATAAAAAAAACAGTGCCAAAAAAGCTATTTTTGTCACCTTACATCACAAAAAGTGCAACAGCAAGCGATAAAAAAGGCTTATGACCCCCAAAATAGTACCAATCAAACCGTCACCTCGTCCTGCAAAAAATGATACCCTATTTAAGACAATCGCCCAAAAAATAAAAAAGCTATGGCTCTCAGACTATAGAGACACTAAAACATCATTTTTTGGGTTTCAGAAATGCTATTATTGTGTAAAACTTAAATAAATAAGAAAAAGTATACATATTAGGTATTGCCACATCCGTAACGATCTTCTCTATAAAACTATCACATGACCTAACTCCTCAGATGAACGCTGTAAAAATAAATAAATGAAAACTGTTCCAAAACAGCCAATTTTTGGGTCACCTTGCCCCATAAAGTGTAATAATGAATGATCAAAAAATCCTATGTACCCAAAAATGGTACCAATTAAAACCTCAACACTTTCTGCAAAAAACGAGCCCTTGCACAAGACGATCGGCAGAAAAATAAAAAACATATGGCGTTCAGAAAACCAATCCAGCAAAATCTGCCTTCCAAAAACCGTATGCATTCCTTTCCTTCTGCGCCCTGCCGTGTGCCCGTACAGCAGTTTACGACCACATGTGGGGTGTTTATGTAAACCGCGGAATCAGGGTAATAAATATTGAGTTTTGTTTGGCTGTTAACCCTCAATGTGTTAAAGAAAAAAAAATTATAAAATGGAAAATCTGCCAAAAAAGTGAAATTTAGAAATTTAATCTCCATTTTCCTTTAATTCTTGTGGAACGTCTAAAGGGTTAACAAAGTTTGTAAAATCAGTTTTGAGTAACTTGAGGGGTGTAGTTTCTACAATGGGGTCAGTTATGGGGGTTTCCACTATGTAAGCCCCACAAAGGGACTTCAGACCTGAACTGGTCCTTAAAAAGTGGGTTTTGGAAATTTTCATAAAAATTGTAAGAATTGCTTCTAAACTTCTAAGCCTTCTAACGTCCTAAAAAAAATAAAATGTCATTCCCAAAATGATGCCAACATAAAGTAGACATATGGGGAATGTTAAGTAATAAATATTTTATTAGGTATCACTTTCTGTTTCAGAAGCAGAGAAATTGAAATTTGGAAAATTGTGAATTTTTCAAAATTTTTGGTAAATTTGGGATTTTTTCATAAATAAAGGTGAAATATATTGACTCAAATATATGACTATCATGAAGTACAATGTGTCACGAGAAAACAATCTCAGAATGGCGTGGATAAGTAAAAGTGTTCAAAAGCTATTACCACATAAAGTGACGCATGTCAGATTTGTAAATTTTGACCTGGACACTGGGGCATCAATGACCCTTGGTCATAAAAGGGTTAAATGCAGGATCACATGGTGCGCCGCCATTGTGCTGTAACTGGTGCAGGGACAGGAGGCTGCTGCAGGGAGGGACTGTGTTAGGGCTTTAATTTGGCTGTTAATTCTGTCGGTGACCTATAGCCATTTTTTGGGTGCAAAACACCTCCTTTGCATCTGTCACTCTGTAATAGTAGAGGTAATCAGTCTGTTAATTCTGTGGGTGACATTAACCCATTTTTTGAGGTTCAAAACTCATCTTTTGCCTCCATGACACGGAAATACAATAGTTCATCTGGCTGTTAATTCTGTCGGAGACCTAAAGCCGCTTTTTGGGTTGAGATACACTTCATTTTCACCCGTAACACGGAAATACAATTGTTCATCTGTCAGCCGCTTTGGTGGGTGACCGTAGAAAAGTGAGGAGAGCATCAACCAGGGGACGTGGCCGTTTTCGTGGTGCTGCTGGTGGTGGTGAAGCTCTGTGCCAGCTATGCATAATTCATTGCTGCCCATTTCCCCTGAAGAAGCCAGAACACTGGCGGAACATGTCGGGGGGCAGTTGTAGTTTTTAACACGCAGCCTCCTACTCCACGGTGAATAAGCTGCGGCTAGTCCGGTCACCAGTGGGGTCATTCAATCTGTGTCTACCAAAAGTTTGCAGTGCCTCTAGCCTTTTGGCCTCTAGCTGATCTGCTGTATGTATGGGGGCCAATTGCATCCCTTTGACAGTGGGGTGACACTTTCAGGCTCCCACTGCTTTACACTGCCAAACTGACAGCAGTATTCAGCTAGCAATAGCCCTACAAACGGCGAAACTGCAGTATCCTGCATACAAAGTGATGGGGTGGGAGCTAGTGCCCTTCTCACTGTCCATTACTGTAACTCACTAGTGAAGTGGGGACTGTATTTGTAACTTAGGTTTTTTGGTTTGTAGGAATAATTAATAAAGATAATCAATATGTTCTCATCTATAACATTCAGGTTTTATTACATATAGAAATAATAGTGAAGTATTAAATTAACCTGGGTCAAGATAGGTCTTACTGTCTAGTTAGGCATCAGTTAATACACTTGTTAAAATACCTTACCCAGGTTAGGTCCTAAATATGACTACAATATACAGTATACCGCTACACTGTGCCACACAATATACAGTATACCCCTACACTGTGCCCCACAATATACAGTATACCTCTACACTGTGCCACACAATATACAGTATACCTCTACACTGTGCCCCACAATATACAGTATACCTCTACACTGTGCCCCACAATATACAGTATACCGCTACACTGTGCCCCACAATATACAGTATACCGCTACACTGTGCCACAAAATATACAGTATACCTCTACGCTGTGCCACACAATATACAGTATACCTCTACACTGTGCCACACAATATACAGTATACCGCTACACTGTGCCACACAATATACAGTATACCTCTACACTGTGCCACACAATATACAGTATACCTCTACACTGTGCCACACAATATACCGTATACCTCTACACTGTGCCACACCATAAACAAAATACCTCTACACTGTGCCCCACAATATACAGTATACTGCTACACTGTGCCACACAATATACAGTATACCTATACACTGTGCCACACAATATACAGTATACCTCTACACTGTGCCACAATATATACAGTATACCACTACACTGTGCCACACAATATACAGTATACTGCTACACTGTGCCACACAATATACAGTATACTGCTACACTGTGCCCCACAATATACAGTATACCTCTACACTGTGAAACACAATATACAGTATACCTCTACACTGTGCCACAGCATATACAGTATACCTCTACACTGTGCCACACAATATACAGTATACCTCTACACTGTGCCCCACAATATACAGTATACCTCTACACTGTGCCACACAATATACAGTATACCTCTACACTGTGCCACACAATATACAGTATACCTCTACACTGTGCCACACAATATACAGTATACAGCTACACTGTGCCACACAATATACAGTATACCGCTACACTGTGCCCCACAATATACAGTATACCTCTACACTGTGAAACACAATATACAGTATACCTCTACACTGTGCCACAGCATATACAGTATACCTCTACACTGTGCCACACAATATACAGTATACCTCTACACTGTGCCACACAATATACAGTATACCTCTACACTGTGCCACACAATATACAGTATACCTCTACACTGTGCCCCACAATATACAGTATACCGCTACACTGTGCCACACAATATACAGTATACCTCTACACTGTGCCACACAATATACAGTATACCTCTACACTGTGCCCCACAATATACAGTATACCTCTACACTGTGCCACACAATATACAGTATACCTCTACACTGTGCCACACAATATACAGTATACCTCTACACTGTGCCACACAATATACAGTATACCGCTACAATGTGCCCCACAATATACAGTATACCTCTACACTGTGCCACACAATATACAGTATACCTCTACACTGTGCCACACAATATACAGTATACCTCTACACTGTGCCACACAATATACAGTATACCTCTACACTGTGAAACACAATATACAGTATACCTCTACACTGTGCCACAGCATATACAGTATACCTCTACACTGTGCCACACAATATACAGTATACCTCTACACTGTGCCACACAATATACAGTATACCGCTACACTGTGCCCCACAATATACAGTATACCTCTACACTGTGCCACACAATATACAGTATACATCTACACTGTGCCACACAATATACAGTATACCTCTACACTGTGCCACACAATATACAGTATACCTCGACATTGTGCCACACAATATACAGTATACCTCTACACTGTGAAACACAATATACAGTATACCTCTACACTGTGCCACAGCATATACAGTATACCACTACACTGTGCCACACAATATACAGTATACCTCTACACTGTGCCCCACAATATACAGTATACCTCTACACTGTGAAACACAATATACAGTATACCTCTACACTGTGCCACACAATATACAGTATACCGCTACACTGTGCCCCACAATATACAGTATACCTCTACACTGTGCCACACAATATACAGTATACCTCTACACTGTGCCACACAATATACAGTATACCGCTACACTGTGCCCCACAATATACAGTATACCTCTACACTGTGCCACACAATATACAGTATACCTCTACACTGTGCCACACAATATACAGTATACCTCTACACTGTGAAACACAATATACAGTATACCTCTACACTGTGCCACAGCATAAACAGTATACCTCTACACTGTGCCACACAATATACAGTATACCTCTACACTGTGCCACACAATATACAGTATACCGCTACACTGTGCCCCACAATATACAGTATACCTCTACACTGTGCCACACAATATACAGTATACATCTACACTGTGCCACACAATATACAGTATACCTCTACACTGTGCCCCACAATATACAGTATACCTCGACATTGTGCCACACAATATACAGTATACCTCTACACTGTGCCACACAATATACAGTATACCTCTACACTGTGCCCCACAATATACAGTATACCTCTACACTGTGCCACACAATATACAGTATACCTCTACACTGTGCCACACAATATACAGTATACCTCTACACTGTGCCCCACAATATACAGTATACCGCTACACTGTGCCACACAATATACAGTATACTGCTACACTGTGCCACACAATATACAGTATACCTCTACACTGTGCACCACAATATACAGTATACCTCTACACTGTGCCCCACAATATACAGTATACCTCTACACTGTGCCCCACAATATACAGTATACCTCTACACTGTGCCACAGCATATACAGTATACCTCTACACTGTGCCACACAATATACAGTATACCTCTACACTGTGCCACACAATATACAGTATACCGCTACAATGTGCCACACAATATACAGTATACCTCTACACTGTGCCACACAATATACAGCATACCTCTACACTGTGCCACACAATATACAGTATACCTCTACACTGTGCCCCACAATATACAGTATACCGCTACACTGTGCCACACAATATACAGTATACCTCTATACTGTGCCCCACAATATACGGTATACCTCTACACTGTGCCACACAATATACAGTATACCTCTACACTGTGCCACACAATATACAGTATACCTCTACACTGTGTAGTCTGTTCTATAAGCACCATTGTTTTGTGGCGGCGGACAGAAAATAACCTGAAAGTGCCCCTCCCGAGACCAGGCTCTGACTGTTAGGGGGGGTCTGCTGAGCTAACGGATGCCCCCTATGGCAGTAGCACCACCATAGCCCCCATATATGGCTAAAAACGTATTGCTTCGGGGGGGCAGGGGTGGGTGACACAATTTTCTACCGCACCGGGTGACACCAGCCCTAGCAACGCCACTGGACCCAGCCTCTATATAAGCTGCAGTCACTCTGCTGTTACTAGTGTAGGGAGAGGACGCTGCTTGTGATTTCAAAGAGAGAATAGGAGAGAATCTAACTCAGCGATCTACAGGGTGGGCCATTTATATGGATACACCTTAATAAAATGGGAATGGTTGGTGATATTAACTTCCTGTTTGTGGCACATTAGTATATGTGAGGGGGGAAACTTTTCAAGATGGGTGGTGACCATGGCGGCCATTTTGAAGTCGGACATTTTGAATCCAACTTTTGTTTTTTCAATAGGAACAGGGTCATGTGACACATCAAACTGATTGGGAATTTCACAAGAAAAACAATGGTGTGCTTGCCTTCAGATGATACGAGATGTGCAGCACAGGCTTCCAGTATCCGTAGTTTCAGGTGCTGCACATCTCGTATCATCTGAAGGCAATCGTCTATGCTGTGAAGATACGAGATGTGCAGCACCTGAAACTACGGATACTGGAAGCCTGTGCTAGCATTTCTCCTGCGGTGTTGCTATCAGTGTGTGAAGAGTGGGAGAAGAGGGTTGCATTGACAATCCAACACAATGGGCAGCACATTGAACACATTTTATAAGTGGTCAGAAACTTGTAAATAACTCATGAAAGAATAAAGTTACGTTAAAACCAAGCACACCATTGTTCTTCTTGTGAAATTCCCAATAAGTTTGATGTGTCACATGACCCTGTTCCTATTGAAAAAACAAAAGTTGGATTCAAAATGTCCGACTTCAAAATGGCCGCCATGTTCACCACCCATCTTGAAAAGTTCCCCCCCTCACATATACTAATGTGCCACAAACAGGAAGTTAATATCACCAACCATTCCCATTTTATTAAGGTGTATCCATATAAATGGCCCACCCTGTACATACATTGTGTTGTGTGGGTGCAGGGCACAATTTTTTTACCCTGCCCTGAGCCCAGTGACCGAAAAAAAATAAAAATTAATAAGTCAGTGAGGTGGGCGGCAGCGGCGGCCATTTTATGCAAGCTCAGTGCACTAGCACTGCATCTGAGCTTTTGGGACGTTGAAAATCCAAATTTTTTGGGCAATTTACAACATCTGGTGCATTTGCAGGCTTAGTCAGTGTGCAATTTAAGCTAGAAATACAGCCATCTTTTTCTGGGTTATAAAAAACACACTTTTTTGCAAAAAAACACTATTTTCCAGATCTGCAAGTGTTAAATTCAAGTTTAATATATATACAGCTGTCATATTCTGTTACCCAAAAAACACGTCAGAAGGGGGTCTGCTTGTCTGCTGCTTGGACTGGTAAAGTCTGAACACAGTATATAAAACACCCAGAGTGGGCGCCTGCGCTGATTACGGGGAAGTCAAGGCTTTAGAGACACAATACTGATATAAAATTGTGTGGATTGGTACCTTGTAGAGAAGCGATATATAGCGATACATGACAAATACATGACCTTCAGTCTAAGGCCTCATGCACACGACCGTTGTGTGCATCCGTGTCCGTTGTTCCATTTTGTCGGGTATTTATTTCATATAAGATATGAAATCATAAAAATTATGATTTCATATTTTTATGAAATATGAAAAATTAAAAATTAATTTTTTTATTGGCGGACATATAAACGCCAGTTCTTTTATTGATGAGATCTAAAGTTAATTTGTGCAGATACTGAAACAGGGTGCAATTAATTATATAAAATATAATTTATTACAAATAAATACATGGAGTAAAAATGGCATACAAATGAATACAAGGATAATATCAAAATTGACCACAAGATGATGCTCCGCCGTTTACGCCGGGCTCACTTAATTTAGTACACCAAGTACAATATAATGTTATTCAAATTATTATCAAATTATTACCAATTAGTAAAATATTATAATGTAACAATAACAACAAAACAATAGAAATGAATCTGTGGAAAATCCCTTATGCTCAATCAAAGAATATGGCAGTAAGAGACATCTTATAAATACGCCCGTTGGCCTAACTACGGATAATAAAATCCGATCAGAGATTCCACTCTGATAGCAATATTACAAGAATTCTAATGATGTGCACGTTCATTAAAATTTCCCATAAAATTATTGTTTTAACACTATCGACCCACTAATAATGGGGTCTCAACTATATGCCAATTGGAGCGATTTATAATTACTGCAAATGAAATAGATTATACATTACCCCTGGCTTTGGGATAAAGAGCTTTTAGTATGGACCCAGCTTTCCAAGGTTCAGATATGTCCCGTCCTATTGTATGTTCCTGACGTGTGAAGTGATGCTGATGAATGAATCTTTGTAAAGAGTTCCGTTGTGAAGAAGTCCTTGTGAAGTTTTTCCTTTTGTGAAGTTTGTGAAGTGTTTAAAGAAGTGTCCTGATCTACCCAAAAACTGGATCAGATATCCCCATCCTTATCTATGCCCATCCCCTCTTGGAATAGGGATTACCAATTAGATAAGGTGGGTGTGACATATGTTAAACATGGGAATGATGTCACTTAACTGACATTCCTCAGAAACTTCTGCCCATCTACCACTTGATGGCACTGTTGTATCATATAACAATTTTGAATATTTTAAGAATTAACATATATACAGATTGTTTTATTACTACTTAAACTTTGCCCTTTTCACACCTTAAATCAATTAGGAGGGGCTCTTTCTGACACTTTGCTCAGACTGACTGGCGGTATCAGAAGTTTCCCTAATCCCTGAATTTATGGGGCAGATAGGAGTAATGATGGTTTTTCTGGTTTGTGTACCTTAACTGTCTTCAGCTATTGAGTAATGATGTTTGAAATAACATCAGCTCCTCTAAAATAAACCCTATTTAAGAAATTTCCACTTAAACACATTTTATATCCCCTAGAATATACCCTCTCAGTGAGATATAGACATATAAAGATACATTATTAATATTTGGTTATAATACATCAATATTGCATAGTATATATGAATCATTAATAAGTTCAAACGCTAAATAAATGCACACAGGAATATATCTATATGCGAATATATGAATAGATATCTGTTCCACACCAGATGTGTTTTATGGACGTCTCTTATCAGATCATGGTTTAGCCATGAAACACCCATTGTTCCTCAGACAGACAAGTTTAGAGAAACCTGTGTAGATAAATCCATGTCTCTAAACAATAATAAAAGTATAGTCTTCTCTATATATTCACTTTTAACACATTGAACTTGCTATGAACCCATCTTGGTTTTTTTCAGGTTCATGCTGATCACATGTTGTTAAAGGCAATGATCATCCATATTGAATATGGTATCATCAGATACATTGTACACTTATGAAAATGCACAACAAATCCCCCTTCATTCCAAAATATTCCATAAAATGTGAATGTATTTGGAATGCTTAAAAGGGCTTTTCATATATCTTCTTCGATGCGTAGACTTGGCTTATAATGTTCTAACCAGAGTTTGACTAAAGTTCTTCTGGAGAACCTTATCTAACGCATGACTTGGATGGTCAACAAACTCAACCATCCCATAGATCCTGCAAAACAGGATATAAGTTCGATAAAGGTTTGTTTTGATTCTCCATCTCCACGTGAATGTTTAATAGGTTCCTTTTCAATGAACCAATTTCAAGTTCCAATATCTTGATGGAGATGGAATCGGCAACTGTCATACCGGTAGTAATAACAGTGCCCACTACGCCAAAGATTATGGCGGCTACGATTGCAAAAACATGAATCGCTTTGGTCTGTAGAAAACTGTTCTCTGGTCAAGGTTTTCCTTGCTTGCTCCAGGATTTGCGTAATCCGTCCTTGGGAATATCCGATGTGCATCTGATACCAGGCTTGGATTTCCGGGGACTGGATTTCGGACACGTTGAATTGCCTTTCGACGAAAACGCGTGGATCCAGGCTGATGTAGACCTTCTGGGATAATATCCTCTTGTTCGTCAAGATGAACCCCGCTGTATCTTGTAGCATGATCCCCGATGAAGGACCTGGCACAGCAATCGGCTCAGCATGGAACTCCTTCCCCAAGATCAGGACGACGTAGATAATGGCAATCATCTTTGATGACATCTTACGCCTATAAAATATTATATGACACATATGAGTATATACATTTTTTTTTTACTTTATCCTGCAAGAAAAGAGTTACTAATACCATATACCTCTGATTGGCATAAGTTCTTTTCTTGAACAGAGTAAGTTCTGGTTTCAGAGGTGAGTTAGGAGACATTTTGTTACAGAGGAAACATACATCAGGATGGGTTAGTATGCGTTAAAGATGTAGAATAACAGATAACGTTTTTCCGTTCATACGATACCAATCCTTATTTCCGTCTTTAGCTGGAACCATAAAGTCTTTTCACCTCTTTTCATCCAACTCCTTCAATCTCTCGAAGTCGTGCACTGGGATGACAAACACGTAGCTGATTAATGTGCACCCATTTTTCAATAAATTCATCCCCCTTAGGGATTTTGATCTTGTAGACCACTGGAGATAATTTGTCAGTGATGACATAGGGACCTTTCCAGGAAGGTAGGAATTTTCTCTCCTTCACTTGATCCCGAGCGAAGTTATAGAGATATACCCGATCGGAAATTTGATACTCCTTCTGTGTAGTCTTCAGATCATAGTATGTCTTAGCACTCACTGCGGCTTTCTCTATATTTTTCTGGGCGAACGCAAAAGCATGTTGAAGGTGCTTGCGTAAATTTTCCACATACTGATGCGACGTTGTAGCATTGATCAAGTTATGGTCTGTTGTCCTATAAAGTAAATGCTGGGGTAACACCATCTTCCTTCCCGTGATCATCTCGAAGGGAGAAAGTTTAGTTGCTGCGCTTGGGGTGGCTCTGATGGCCATAAGCACCAAAGGCAACTTGACATCCCAGTCCTTACCAGATTCATTGACAAACTTTTTCAGGATGTTCACAATGGACTGGTTGTAACGTTCTACTCCACCACTAGAGGCTGGTCGATAAGCTATATGTAGCTTCCTCTTTACCCCCAGGATTTCCCACATCTTTGTCATCACCTCACTGGTGAAGTGACTTCCACGATCGGATTCGATGCGCTGGGGAAGACCAAATCTAGAAAATACATGGTTAATGAGTAGAGATGCACATGCGCTTGAACTGCATGTTTTGCACGGCAAACATTCCACCCATTTGGTGAACAAACAAGTTACGGTTAACATATACTTGTTGCCTCTTGATGAGGTTGTTACTGGTCCAATGAAGTCAATTTGGATGTCTGACCATGGCATGGACATCCCCCTTTTCATCAATGGTGCCCGATGAGTGGGTCCTTGTGGCTGGAATTGAGGGCAGATTAGACATCCCTGACAATATGTTCGCACATCTTGCAGCATATGTGGCCAGTAAGCGTAGTCCCGTAGTAACTCGTACGTTATTTTCTCACCTCGATGACCAGCTGTTGGGGCATCATGTGCATGTTGTAACATCAGACCTCGGTATGCTGCAGGTACTATCCATTGCGTGATACCATTCTTAGAGGTTCTTATCAGCAGTTCATCCTGTAATGAGAATTGGGACTTACCTTTCATCAAAATTCGTAACTCCTCCTTACCCACACAGTCTTCCGTGGTTATGGGATAGTTATGTGGATCCTCAATGTGCTTATAAAAGAGACCAATAATTGGATCCCCCTTTTGGCTTGCAATGAGATCCTCACCAGGGGAATCTTGGCTCCACTGCGCCACATTGGCTTCAGCTCCCTTTTGGGCCTGACTCCTTGTCATAGCATCCACTTGGATGGTTCCCATGAGGTCATCAACGTCAAAGACTTCTCCATCAATGGTTGCTTGCTTTTTTTTTTTTTTTTTTATATAAAATATAATTTATTACAAATAAATACATGGAGTAAAAATGGCATACAAATGAATACAAGGATAATATCAAAATTGACCACAAGATGATGCTCCGCCGTTTACGCCGGGCTCACTTAATTTAGTACACCAAGTACAATATAATGTTATTCAAATTATTATCAAATTATTACCAATTAGTAAAATATTATAATGTAACAATAACAACAAAACAATAGAAATGAATCTGTGGAAAATCCCTTATGCTCAATCAAAGAATATGGCAGTAAGAGACATCTTATAAATACGCCCGTTGGCCTAACTACGGATAATAAAATCCGATCAGAGATTCCACTCTGATAGCAATATTACAAGAATTCTAATGATGTGCACGTTCATTAAAATTTCCCATAAAATTATTGTTTTAACACTATCGACCCACTAATAATGGGGTCTCAACTATATGCCAATTGGAGCGATTTATAATTACTGCAAATGAAATAGATTATACATTACCCCTGGCTTTGGGATAAAGAGCTTTTAGTATGGACCCAGCTTTCCAAGGTTCAGATATGTCCCGTCCTATTGTATGTTCCTGACGTGTGAAGTGATGCTGATGAATGAATCTTTGTAAAGAGTTCCGTTGTGAAGAAGTCCTTGTGAAGTTTTTCCTTTTGTGAAGTTTGTGAAGTGTTTAAAGAAGTGTCCTGATCTACCCAAAAACTGGATCAGATATCCCCATCCTTATCTATGCCCATCCCCTCTTGGAATAGGGATTACCAATTAGATAAGGTGGGTGTGACGTATGTTAAACATGGGAATGATGTCACTTAACTGACATTCCTCAGAAACTTCTGCCCATCTACCACTTGATGGCACTGTTGTATCATATAACAATTTTGAATATTTTAAGAATTAACATATATACAGATTGTTTTATTACTACTTAAACTTTGCCCTTTTCACACCTTAAATCAATTAGGAGGGGCTCTTTCTGACACTTTGCTCAGACTGACTGGCGGTATCAGAAGTTTCCCTAATCCCTGAATTTATGGGGCAGATAGGAGTAATGATGGTTTTTCTGGTTTGTGTACCTTAACTGTCTTCAGCTATTGAGTAATGATGTTTGAAATAACATCAGCTCCTCTAAAATAAACCCTATTTAAGAAATTTCCACTTAAACACATTTTATATCCCCTAGAATATACCCTCTCAGTGAGATATAGACATATAAAGATACATTATTAATATTTGGTTATAATACATCAATATTGCATAGTATATATGAATCATTAATAAGTTCAAACGCTAAATAAATGCACACAGGAATATATCTATATGCGAATATATGAATAGATATCTGTTCCACACCAGATGTGTTTTATGGACGTCTCTTATCAGATCATGGTTTAGCCATGAAACACCCATTGTTCCTCAGACAGACAAGTTTAGAGAAACCTGTGTAGATAAATCCATGTCTCTAAACAATAATAAAAGTATAGTCTTCTCTATATATTCACTTTTAACACATTGAACTTGCTATGAACCCATCTTGGTTTTTTTCAGGTTCATGCTGATCACATGTTGTTAAAGGCAATGATCATCCATATTGAATATGGTATCATCACATACATTGTACACTTATGAAAATGCACAACAATTTTCCATGATTTTCTGCGGACCCATTGACTTTCAATGGGTCCGTTGAAAACTCGGAAAATGCACCGTTGTTCATCCGCGTCAGTGATCCATGTTTCCTGTCCGTCAAAAAAATAGGACCTGTCCTATTTTTTTGACGGACAACTGTTCACGGACCCATTCAAGTCAATGGGTCCGTGAAAAAACACGGATGCACACAAGATTGACATCCGCGTCCGTGATTCGTGGCCGTTGGCTACTTTCACACAGACAGATCCGCAGAAGGCAACAGAAGGCAAACTGAAGCGCCCTGCAATCCTCGGTGGTGGAAGGACATGCGCCAAACTGCTATCCGCCTCAGGCCCAGCCGCCACTGCTGTTATGGAGATATACCGTATCCGTAGTCAGGTGCACCTTGCCACAGATGGCGTTGCGCAGTGCACACCTGATTTTGTCCCCTACTTGGTTGTGAAGGGAAGGGATGGCTCGCCTGGAAAAGTAGTGGCTGCTGGGCACGATGTACTGTGGGACAGCCACCGCCAGACGGAATGACAGCATTTCAAAGGCCAATAATTTAGAAATGCTGGCATTCAGGGCTAGGGATCCTCTTCCTCTCCAGCGTTTGGGATATGGAGAGCTGAGCGCTTGCGTGGGACATTGTGGAGATGCTTGGTGACCCAGGTGGTGGTGTTGCTGGCAGATCCTCTGTTTGCGGGGTGGCAGGTGGCACTTTCCCTCCAGAGGTGGATGAAGAGGCCGAGTCTGCAGCAGAAGAGGAAGCAGGAGGAACCAGAGACCTTTCTTTGTTTTTGAGGTGTCTATTCCACTGCAGCTCGTGCTTTGCATTTAGATGCCTGGTCATGCAGGTTGTGCTCAGGTTGAGAACGTTTATGCCTCGCTTCAGGCTCTGATTGCCCAGCGTGCAAACCACTCGTGTCTTGTCGTCAGCGCATTGTCTGAAGAACTGCCACTCCAGGGAACTCCTTGGAGCTGGCTTTGGTGTGCTCGTCCCTTGATGTGGTGGGCAGTAGCAGGCATACTGTCTAGAGGACGGCCGCTCCGCTTTTGCACCCTGCTCCCTCTTCTGCTGTTCTGGTGGCTCTGTGCGACCACCGCCTCTTCCTCCGAACTACATCGGTCACTCGCATGACCTTGATTCCATGTGGGGTCGAGGACCTCATCGTCCTCCACATCATCTTCCACCCAGTCTTCACCCCTGCCTTCCTTGTCGGTCTGAACACTTTTGAAAGCCCGAGCAGTTGGCACCTGTGTTTCATCATCATCCGAGACGTGCTGCGATGGTCCTCCCATGTACTCATCTTGAAAGATAAGTGGTTGGGCATCGGTGCACTCAATCTCTTCCACTTCTGGGGCAGGGCTAGGTGGATGTCCCTGGGAAACCCTGCTAACAGAGTCATCAAAAAGCAGAAGAGACTGCTGCATGACTTGGGGCTCAGACTGCTTGTCTGATTTGCAAAGGGGGTGAGGTGAAAGACTGATGGACATCGGCTGCAGGTGCCAACTGTGGTCTTTCAGCAGGAGACTGGGTGGGACACAATGTGAAGGAACTGGATCCACTGTCAGCAACCCAATCTACTATCACCTGTACTTGTTCAGGCCTCACCATTCGTAGAGCTGCATTAGGCCCGACCAAATACCGCTGCAGGTTTTGTCGCCTACTCGCAGCTGGCACAGATCGACCACGTCCTCTCCCTGCAACAGGAGCTCCACCAGCAGCACCACGACCTGGGCCATGTCCATTATTTTTCACTTTTAGGTGACCCTTCACTACGTGTTGAGACACAATTATATTTTTATTTTTCAAACCAGGCTGGTGTAGTGAGCTGCATTTATATTTATATAAGGAGATATATAACGCGAGTTTGACCGCGACGCGTGGTTGATTAAGTGTGGTTGCGTAAGTGTGTGACTTAAGATTAAGTGAGGTAGTATCTGAGAGCTAAATTATTTGTGGACATTGATGAGTGGCTGTGTTTGACCATATTGTGTTCTGTGATAACACTTTTTTTTTTCCTTCTCCAGGGGTTGCACAGGTGAGCAATTAGGGTGTGGCTGTCTAATTAGGGTGTGGCTGTCTAATTAGGGTGTGGCTGTCTAATTAGGAGACTATAAAATCTCAGCAGTAAGAGCAGCACAGCCTTTTTGAATCCAGAGGGAAACAAACCAGGCTGGTGTAGTGAGCTGCATTTATATTTATATAAGGAGATATATAACGCGAGTTTGACCGCGACGCGTGGTTGATTAAGTGTGGTTGCGTAAGTGTGTGACTTAAGATTAAGTGAGGTAGTATCTGAGAGCTAAATTATTTGTGGACATTGATGAGTGGCTGTGTTTGACCATATTGTGTTCTGTGATAACACTTTTTTTTTTCCTTCTCCAGGGGTTGCACAGGTGAGCAATTAGGGTGTGGCTGTCTAATTAGGGTGTGGCTGTCTAATTAGGGTGTGGCTGTCTAATTAGGAGACTATAAAATCTCAGCAGTAAGAGCAGCACAGCCTTTTTGAATCCAGAGGGAAACAAACCAGGCTGGTGTAGTGAGCTGCATTTATATTTATATAAGGAGATATATAACGCGAGTTTGACCGCGACGCGTGGTTGATTAAGTGTGGTTGCGTAAGTGTGTGACTTAAGATTAAGTGAGGTAGTATCTGAGAGCTAAATTATTTGTGGACATTGATGAGTGGCTGTGTTTGACCATATTGTGTTCTGTGATAACACTTTTTTTTTTCCTTCTCCAGGGGTTGCACAGGTGAGCAATTAGGGTGTGGCTGTCTAATTAGGGTGTGGCTGTCTAATTAGGGTGTGGCTGTCTAATTAGGGTGTGGCTGTCTAATTAGGAGACTATAAAATCTCAGCAGTAAGAGCAGCACAGCCTTTTTGAATCCAGAGGGAAACAAACCAGGCTGGTGTAGTGAGCTGCATTTATATTTATATAAGGAGATATATAACGCGAGTTTGACCGCGACGCGTGGTTGATTAAGTGTGGTTGCGTAAGTGTGTGACTTAAGATTAAGTGAGGTAGTATCTGAGAGCTAAATTATTTGTGGACATTGATGAGTGGCTGTGTTTGACCATATTGTGTTCTGTGATAACACTTTTTTTTTTCCTTCTCCAGGGGTTGCACAGGTGAGCAATTAGGGTGTGGCTGTCTAATTAGGGTGTGGCTGTCTAATTAGGGTGTGGCTGTCTAATTAGGAGACTATAAAATCTCAGCAGTAAGAGCAGCACAGCCTTTTTGAATCCAGAGGGAAACAAACCAGGCTGGTGTAGTGAGCTGCATTTATATTTATATAAGGAGATATATAACGCGAGTTTGACCGCGACGCGTGGTTGATTAAGTGTGGTTGCGTAAGTGTGTGACTTAAGATTAAGTGACTTTAGATTCAGGGACTTCAGTGGGGGACTGCAATTAGCCAGTTTCTTAGTACTACATTGTATAGACAGAGCCGGACTGGGGGCGCAGCCTTGGGGGGAGGCGACCATGATGGGGGGCTGGTTTGAGGGAGCCGCTGGGGAGGGATTGGTCAGTTTGAGTTAGGGGGGCGGTGGAGCGAGGGGTTAAAAAGGTGAGGGCCTGGGAAGAAGGAGGCCATTTTGTGGAGAGAACCGAGCTGCATACAACGACTCCTTGCGCTCACTTACTTTCGTCATGGACGTCGATTCACTCCTGGCGGATCTCAGGTCGGCGGCAGCTGCTCGGGGACCAGGCTGGCTTCAGGAACAGGTCCAGCAGCTGCTCAGAGGGGCGGCTGAGGCTCCCGCTTCGCCTCAGCCACGGGCATCCCGGCCGCGGCGGGCCCGGCCGCCGGCGCGCCTCAGCCCAGATATGGCCTCCCCTAGGGCTCAGCGCCGCAGACGGAGCCCTGCTTTTCAGGACCCTTTACACCTGCAGGCGCCGGGTGCAGCTCCTTCCTGGGCGCCCAGGCGTGGAAGGAATCCAGCTAGTAGGCGGAGCCCTCGGTCAGGCCTCAGCAGGCCTCATCAGCAGCGCAGCAGCGCCACCTTGTGGTCGGGACCAGGAACGGCGGGCTCTCTCCAGGATCTTGATGTGGATGAGGCCCCTCAGCCAGAGCAGTGTTCCAGAGGGCACGGGGCTGCTGCGGACCTTGGCAGCGGGCCCTCGTCGGCCAGGCAAGTTGAAGAGGATGGTGTCGCCGCGCAAGTCGTTTCCAGGGAGGATCCGGAAGATCACGTCCCTGGCCCCAGCCCGGCCAGGGGACATCCGTGGGAGCTCGCTGTGCCAGGACCGTCTCAGAGGACCGAGCGTCGGGAGTCAGGACCTTCGGCTGATGGGGTCACAGCAGCCAGGTGAGGCACCTTGGGGACCTTTATGTCAGTTAGTGTCTGGGGTGGTTGGGGGGTCTCAGTCGGATTTGAGTAAGGGACTGGGCCAGCTCTTGGGGGGTTTGGTGGGGTTGTTAGCAAATTTGGGGGCGGCAGGGAATCCCGTGTTACCGTTGGGGGGCCTGGGGGGTGGGGTCGGCGTGTCGGTGGCGTCAGGGCCGTTGCCGGCGTGGGGCGTGGGGGCGGCCGCCAGCTTCAAGTGGTTTCATGTGGTACTTCGGCGTCTGTCCAGACGCAGGTAGGTGGGTCTGATCAGGAGGATGTAATGCGGTTGGACGATAGGGCTAAGGGCAAAGTTTATGTTTGTTTCGAGGGCCCGTTGGGGGCACATTTGAAGCAGGAGGTTAGGGAGCGCATTTGGAAAGGGGAGTATGTGGATATATTTTCCTTACTCCCTTTGGAAAGGTTCAATTTGGATAGGGCGCGAAAGGATGAGGGTAAGAGGGAGGATGAGGAGAAGCGTAGGCACCGACTGATACCGCGGACGTTCCCTAACTGGTTGCAGGCGTTCGCGATATTGGCCAGCGTGATAGGGGAGAAGGTGCCGGAGTGCTGCTCCGCGCTTTTTTGTTACCTGGATGCTATTGGGGAAGCTTACAGGGTGTATGGGGGTATGGCCTGGCTGCGTTACGACGAACAGTTTAGGCAGCGGAAGGCGGTACACCCTAGCATAAAATGGGACCACAAGGATATCGCTTTGTGGCTCAAAGTGATGGCGCCGGTTCGGTCAGGTCAGCCCTTTCGGAGCGAGTCAGGGGCGGGGGGACAATCCGGTTTCGCGGCAGCATCTACGAAGGGGTTGTGTTTTTTATTCAATGAAGGGGGGTGTAAATTTGGAGCCAAGTGCAAATTTAAGCACGAATGTTCCACCTGTGGTGGGTCTCACGGAGCCACGCGCTGCTTTAGAGGGGCAAGACAGAAGGGGGGCGAGAGTTCTGGAAAAGGGGGAGACACCGGTGCGTCTGGAAGAGATGGACCGGTTTCTCGCTAGATATCCGGATAGGGGGGCTGCGCAACTGTTGCGGGAAGGTTTTTCAGGGGGGTTTAAAATTCCGTTTGTTCCATCGGGGCCCGTGTTGCTTAAGAAGAATTTGCAGTCGGCAAGGGAGCACCCTGGGGTGGTGACCAAAAAGTTAGAGGAGGAAGTTAGTCTGGGAAGGATGGCTGGCCCGTTTTTGGAACCACCTTTGCAGAACTTGCGTGTGTCACCTCTGGGTGTGGTCCCAAAGAAGGAGGCGAATACGTTTCGCCTGATTCAACATCTATCCTTTCCTAAGGGATCGTCGGTCAACGATGGCATTGACCCGACGCTGTGCTCGGTAGTCTATACCTCATTTGATGCGGCAGTGAAGTGGGTTAGGAAGTTTGGGAGGGGTGCATTGATGGCGAAAACAGATATTGAGTCAGCATTTAGGTTGTTGCCGGTGCACCCAGAGAGCCTGCATTTGTTGGGATGTTTTTGGGAGGGTAAGTTTTTTGTTGATCGTTGTTTGCCAATGGGGTGTTCGTTGTCCTGCGCGTATTTTGAGAAGTTCAGCTCTTTTCTAGAATGGGCGGTAGTGGATTCCTCCGGATGTGAATCACTTATTCACTATCTGGACGATTTCTTATGTATTGGCCCCCCGGGATCCAGGGTGTGCTCTTTACTGTTGCACACGATGGAGGCGTTGTTTGATTCCTTCGGGGTTCCCTTGGCGGCAGGGAAAACGGTGGGGCCGACCACGGAATTGAGCTTCCTGGGCATAGTGATTGACTCAGTGAGGATGGAATGTAGGCTGCCCTTGGACAAGGTTGAGGATTTGAAAATGGAGGTCGATAGGGCGAGGCAACTGCAGAAAATCCAATTGTGGAGCCTACAGTCACTCCTGGGGAAGCTGAATTTCGCCTGTAGGATTATCCCCATGGGTAGGGTATTTAGTAGGCGTTTGGCGGCGGCAACGGCAGGGGTGGCGGCGCCGCGCCATTTTATTAGACTGGGGAAAGAGCTTAGGGCGGATTTGCAAGTTTGGGCATCGTTTCTGGAGTGTTATAATGGCAGAGGTCTGTTTATGGGTGAGGCGGTAGACTCCTTTGATTTTGACCTTTTCTCTGACGCGGCGGGGGGAGGCGGTTTCGGGGTCTATTGTGGGGGGCAGTGGTGTGCGGGGGGTTGGCCTGATACCTGGGTGGAGAGAGGCTGGGTCAAGAATTTAGCGCTGCTGGAATTGTTCCCCATTGTGGTGACAGTAATGTTATGGGGGGAGGAGTTTAGGAACAAGAAGGTTTGTTTCCATTGTGACAACTTGGGGGTGGTGCAAGCGATTAACAGGTTGTCGGCTTCTTCACCGTTGGTGGTGCGTCTATTGCAGAGGCTGGTGCTGGAGTGCTTGTCACTCAATGCTTGGGTGGTAGCAGTGCATGTACCAGGGGTTGATAACTGTATTGCTGATGCTCTCTCTCGTTCACAGTGGGAACGTTTCCACCAGCTGGCTCCGGGGGCAGAGGACCGAGGGCTGGACTGCCCGAGTTGCCTGTGGGAACTTCTGGAGACACCGTAGCGGGTCTCATACGGGCTTCACTTGCACCCGGTA
Organism: Bufo bufo; assembly: GCF_905171765.1. Lineage (NCBI taxonomy): Eukaryota > Metazoa > Chordata > Amphibia > Anura > Bufonidae > Bufo > Bufo bufo. The sequence continues at coordinate 6,389,456 of NC_053393.1, read as the reverse complement.
CGTGGGAGACATATGATAGGGCATGGCAATGCTGGGAGGATTGGAAGACCAGGTTGGCTGTTGTGCCAGATGACTTTGAGATTCCCTTGCTATTGTTCATAGGGAATTGTAGAGAGGAGGGGTGGTCTGTCTCTAGGATTAATAGTTGTGTTTCAGGTTTGGCTTTCGGTTTTCGTCTTAGGAACCTGCCGGACGTCACCAAGTCTTTTCTGGTGGTGAGGGCTTTAAAGGGTTGGCGGCGTTCTCAGTCAGGGCAGGATGACCGTAGGCCGGTGTCTTTTGCTTTGCTGTTGAGGTTGGGGGATCAACTAGTCGACGTTTGTGCCTCGTCGTGGGAGTTACGTTTGTTCCGGTTGGCTTTTTCGCTGGCATTTTTTGGGGCCTTGCGTTTGGGCGAGTTGGTTTCTCCGGCGGTTAAGAGACAGGGCGGTTTGTTTAGGGACGATGTAGACCTTTTTCAGGACAGGGTGGAGTTTCGTATTAGGCGGTCAAAAACTGATGTGGAAGGGAGAGGGCGGAAGGTTGTTTTGTTCGCGGTCCCGGGTTGCGCAATGTGTCCGGTATGTTGCTTGAGGGAGTACGGGGTTGCGGTGGTGGGGGCGAATTCCCCTCTCTTAGTGCATGCGGACGGGTCTTTCCTTTCCCGTTTCCAGTTCACGGCGGTCTTTAAGCGGTGTCTAGGGCAGTTGGGCCTAGCGCTTGGGGGTTACTCTAGCCATTCTTTTAGAATCGGGGCAGCGACGGAAGCAGCCAGACGCGGGCTGGGACAGGACGTGATCATGCGGATAGGAAGGTGGGAATCGATTCGCTTTAGATCATATATTCGTCTAGATCGGTTGTGATATTGTATTGTATTCTGTCTCATCACGCACGGTATGCTTTTGTTTTTGTTATTTCGTTGCAGGTTCGGACCCAGCGCTAATCTGGATAATGGGTCACTCCTATGTTTTCTGGGGAGCCATCCGGGCAGCGGTTCGGCCGGATGGACAACAGTTGGGGATTGACCGGAAGGTAGCGGTGGTAAGATGGTTGGGGCGTAGGGGAATGGTGTGGGGGGGCGTGTTACCTGAGGTCCACAAGTTTGTTAGGTTGGATAGGGTGCCGGATGTGTTGGTGTTGCACGTGGGGGGCAACGATTTGGGGGCGCGGCTGTTGCGGGAATTGGTGAAGGACGTTAAATTCGACTTTCTCCGGTTGTGGGAGCTGTTCCCGGGTCTTATTTCCGTTTGGTCGGACATTGTTCCCCGCAAAGTGTGGAGGGGGGCGAGGTCGGTGGAGGGGATAAATAAGGCTAGGATTAAAGCTAACCGGGCCATAGGGCGGTTTATGGCAAGGAATGGTGCAGTGGTAGTACGGCATACCGCTTTTTGGCGGTCTGACGGCGTTCACTTGAACGCAGTGGGTATTGACATGTGGTGTCTGGCAATACAGGAGGGCATTGAGACAGCTTTGCGGATGTGGAGGGACGCACAAGCTTAAGGTGTCAAGCATGTGCGTTCGTGGCGGTGGGAGGTCCTTGAAGTTGGAGAGATTCAGGTGACGAGGATGGGAGGGCTCCACGGTTGGGGCTGGACTCCTATGGCTGGTGGTCGGTTGTGGCGGAATTTGGGCGAGCCGTCAGTGGTGCCCCCGAGCTGGTGCTTAACGGCTGGGGGCAAGTCGGCTCAAAAAGGATACTGGGAAAATTCTGAGGTTTGGGGCTTCCAGGACCTCCCCCGTGTTACTCAGGTGAATTAAGTTGGTTATATCTTATGGGGATGTTTTGTGGAAAATAAAAGGTTAATTTTTTATGTATATGTTTACAATAAATGGCTGCTGTGGCCGATATAATCCAACTTGGTGTCCGTGTCTTATTGGGGTTTCTGACATGGCCAGTTTAGAAGGTCAGGGCTTGTGGTAAGTGAGTCAAGGGTTAGTAAGTGACTGTTCATGAGGGGCGAGCGGGGAATAACCAATACCCCGTCATGTATTTTTTGCTTTTGTGGTGTAATCCCCATTTAGTATGTATTGCACAATTGACAGCGCCGTCCAGTGCACATCTTGCATGATGTCTGCAGTCCTGGAACAGCCGTTCGGGGTGTATTTCTTTGTTCAAGATGTGAGCAAATTACCCTTTTTGAATCGCTAATCGAGTCTCTAAACGGGCAAGTTGCAACACTGAGAGGCATTGACAATTTGCAAAAGAGTTTGCTTCTCACCGAGCAAGCGCTCTATGGGGTAGATGAGGGGGAGGGCGACAGAGAGGAGGCTGAGGAAAGTGAGGGAGCTAGCTGGGTAACAGTTAGAAAGCGGGGTAGAGGGAAGAGTGCCAGGGAGGCTAGCCCTGATCTGACACAAGGTTGGCAGATGAGGGGGATGTCAGTCCAGGGACGGCACTGCTGCAGCCGGACACTTCCTCTGCCAGTCCGGGGAATGTCAGCTCCGGTAAGCAGGGGACCAGGAGAGCGGGGCAGACGGGTGCTGGTAGTGGGAGACTCCATTATTAGGGGAACAGATAGGGACCGTGATCGCCGAACAGTGTGCTGTCTTCCTGGCGCTAGAGTTTGACACATCGCGGATCGGGTTGACAGATTACTGGGAGGGGCTGGAGAAGATCCAGCGGTCATGGTCCATATCGGAACCAATGACAAAGTTAGGGGTAGGTGGAGAGTCCTTAAAAATGATTTCAGGGATTTAGGTCAAAAGCTTAGGGCAAGGACCTCAAAGGTAGTATTTTCCGAAATACTACCTGTACCACGAGCCACACAAGAAAGGCAGCGGGAGATTAGGGAAATTAACAAGTGGCTCAAGAACTGGTGTAGGATGGAGGGGTTTGGGTTCCTGGAGAACTGGGCCGACTTCTCTGTCACCTACAGGCTCTATCGTAGGGACGGGCTGCACCTCAATGGGGAAGGGGCAGCTGTGTTGGGGAAGAAGATGGCTAGAAGGTTGGAGGAGAGTTTAAACTAGGGACTGGGGGAGGGTAATTACACTATAGAAGGGGAAGATAGTGCAGATAGAGACCGGGGGCAGGTAGTGGAACTGGGGGAGGAATGGAAGGAGGGACTAGAACAGTTCAGAAGGAAAGGTGTAGGGTAAAAAATATACATAAACCTCTCAAATGTATGTATACTAATGCCAGAAGCCTGACTAATAAAACTGGTGAACTGGAATTAGTGATGTGTGAGGAAGACTATGACATAGTGGGAATAACTGAGACATGGCTGGATGATAGCTATGACTGGGCGGTTAATGTACAAGGTTACAGTCTGTTTAGAAAGGATCGTCAAAACCGGAGAGGGGGAGGGGGTTGTCTTTATGTAAAGTCCTGTCTAAAGCCCATATTCCGTGAAGATATAAGTGAGGGACATGAACATGTGGAGTCACTGTGAGTAGAGATACATGGAGCTAAAAACAACAATAAATTACTAATAGGAGTTTACTATAAACCACCTAATATACCAGAGTCCACAGAAATTCTACTACTAAATGAGATAGACGAGGCGGCAAATCATAATGAGGTGCTTATTATGGGGGACTTCAACTACCCAGATATAGACTAGGAAACTGAAACTTGTATATCTCATAAAGGAAACAGATTCTTGGCAATAACCAAAGACAATGACCTCTCCCAACTGGTCCAGGACCCGACTAGAGGGACGGCCATACTGGACTTAGTATTAACCAATAGACCTGACAGAACAACAGACGTGCAGGTTGGGGGACACCTGGGAAATAGTGACCATAAAGTAATAACCTTCCATTTATCATTCAAAAGAGCGTTTCTACAGGGAGGAACAAAAATACCAAACTTCAAAAAAGCTAAATTTAGCCAACTAAGAGAGGCCATAGGCCTAACTAACTGGGACAAAGTCCTTAAAATAAAAATACAGCCACAAAATGGGATATCTTTAAAAACATCCTAAAATCTCATTGTGAGAGGTACATACCGTATGGGAATAAAAGGTTAAGGAACAAAAAGAAACCAATGTGGATAAACAGAACTGTAAAGAAAGCAATAAATGACAAAAAGAAAGCATATAAAACACTAAAACAGGAGGGTGGCACGAAAGCACTGAAAAACTATAAGGAAAAAAACAGAACATGTAAAAAACAAATAAAAGCGGCCAAACTAGAGACCGAGAGATTAATTGCCAAAGAGAGTAAAACTAACCCTACAATGTTCTTCAATTATATAAATGTTAAAAAGTATAAATCTGAAGGTGTCTGCCCTTTAAAGAGTAATGAGGGGGGAGTCGCAGAGAGCGACGAGGAGAAAGCAAAGCTGTTAAATATTATTTTCTCCAATGTATTCACTGAGGAAAATAAACTGTCAGATGACATGCAGAATGTAAAAATAAATTCCCCATTAAAAGTGTCCTGTCTGACCCAGGAAGAAGTACAACAGCGACTTAAAAAGATCAAAATAGACAAATCGCCAGGACCGGATGGCATACACCCCCGTATCCTAAGGGAATTAAGTAATGTCATAGCCAGACCCTTATTTCTGATATTTGCGGACTCTATACTGCCAGGGAATGTCCCACAGGATTGGCGCATGGCAAATGTGGTGCCAATTTTCAAAAAGGGTCCAAAAACAGAGCCTGGAAACTATAGGCCGGTAAGTGTAACATCTGTTGTGGGTAAACTGTTGAAGGTTTTCTGAGAGATGCTATCTTAGAGCATCTTAACGGAAATAAGCAAATAACGCCATATCAGCATGGCTTCGTGAGGGATCGGTCATGTCAAACTAATTTAATCAGTTTCTATGAGGAGGTAAGTTCTAGACTTGACAGCGGCGAATCAATGGATGTCGTATATCTGGACTTCTCCAAAGCATTTGACACTGTACCACATAAAAGGTTAGTATATAAAATGAGAATGCTCAGACTGGGAGAAAACGTCTGTATGTGGGTAAGTAACTGGCTCAATGATAGAAAACAGAGGGTGGGTATTAACGGTACATACTCAGATTGGGTCACTGTCAATAGTGGGGTACCTCAGCTGTCAGTACTGGAGGGGTCACTGTCACTAGTGGGGTACCTCAGGGGTCAGTATTGGAGGAGTCACCGTCACTAGTTGGGTACCTCAGGGGTCAGTACTGGGCCCTATTCTCTTCAATATATTTATTAATGATCTTGTAGAAGGCTTGCATAGTAAAATATGAATTTTCGCAGATGACACTAAACTGTGTAAAGTAATTAACACTGAAGAGGACAGTATACTGTATATATACTACAGAGGACAGTATACTGTATATATACTACAGAGGACAGTATAATGTATATATACTACAGAGGGGGCGGTTTTCTGCAGCTGCTACCAGCAAGTAGCCGCCCTACTTGCTGGTAGAGACCTAATTTACATATTATAAAACTTCGTTTTTAGAAGAAACTGCTGAATCAAAGTAAGTAAGACCATTATATTTTCATATATCGCAATATAAGTAATTTAACTAGCCCAAAGAAAATAATGACTTTAGTGGGGTGACAGAAGCCCTTTAAATCCTTGGTACAAAATCCTTCCTCCAGTATTGTCACTTGCTCAAGGTTACAATACCTTCTTTTCCTAGCTGTACTCGGTGCTGGCTTTAGAGGTGGATGCAGGTTTCTCCCAGGAGGTGCTCTCCTACTACTGGGGTATCTCAACTGTGTTGGTTAAATAACTGGTCTCCAGGCAGGCTGTACTCTTCCTAGCCTCCTAGGGCAACTAGAAACCAGGACTATCTAGCTGCATGTCAGGAGGAGGCCCTCAGCATATCTCGGGCTGGTGCCTTCTCACTTCTGTCTCCACAGACTCCTGACTATGAACTAACTCCTCCCTGTCTGGGCCTGAACATTTATACTAGGGGCTCCCTATCTCCCTCTAGTGCCTAGGATGCCTAACTACACCCTAATAGGCCTGCTATGCATAATACAGGGGAAGCATTGCATGTAAAAACACATAGAAAAATACATTAAATGCATAGACAAATTTAAGATCACTGTCCCTTGTGAGTAGAAGTAACACCTGAACCAATTGACCCTTGTGTAGTGCCCACGCCTACCTAGTGGGACACTACACATGTCATAGCAGAGAATCAGTCTTCATGTCATAGCAGAGAATCAGGCATCACGTCACCCAACACTGGAACAGGCCACTGTCAGATATTTAGGCCCAGGCACCCAGACAGAGGAGAGAGGTTCATTCAACTTTGGGTTGCCCCGCAATATAATGGTAAAATGAAAATAAAAATAGGATTAAATGAGGAAGTGCCCTGGAGTACAATAATATATTGTTAAGGGGAGGTAGTTAATGTCTAATATGCACAAGGGATGGACAGGTCCTGTGGGATCCATGCCTGGTTCATTTTTATGAATGTCAGCTTGTCCACATTGGCTGTAGACAGGCGGCTGCGTTTGTCTGTAATGACGCCCCCCCGCCCTGAACAGAGCGACCCCCAGCCTCAGAATACCTCGGACCTAAGTTCTCCTGCTCATTAAATTCTATAGGCCTCCTCACGAAGCAGTATATCTAGGTTTGGCATTTAGTTATTCTCCGTCAGTGGCGAAACGCGTTGAAGCTATCTAGGGCAATTTATTGAGCAGGAGATAAGTGATTTGAACTTAGGTCCGAGGTTGGGGGTCGCTCTTTTCAGGGTGGGTGCTCCGACATACAGCCAGCTAGCTATTCCCCGTCTGTAGACTAGGGCTGTGAGGGAAAGCTCTATTAGGCTAATGTATTAGATAGGATACCGCAATATTCAGCAGACCCTCGCCTCATAAGAGTGATAGTCGGGACCGTTGTTGGTGCTATAGAAATAAAGATTATTATTATAGGGAGAGTGCTGGAGAGGGACAGAATATAGGTAGGTATATGGAAAGTTCCAGATGCTATGGCCCTGCAATAGGCCTAGTTCTAACTGTGCCCACTTTTCGATGGTGTCACCGTTCCAGAGTGTCTTCACTTGAGAGATTATAACTGGGAGAAAAGGATGTCCGCCTTAACCCTTGGTCTCCTCCTTCCCCACACGAACCTTTTTTCTTAGTTTTTATTTCAATTATATAAAAAACATATACAAAATCCGGAAAACTCCGAAAATCCACATTACATAAATCCAGATTACATCAATATTTTACCCCACGTGCCCACCCCCCACCCTTTGGAGAAGAGAGAGAGAGAGAAAAAAAAAAAAACATATCCGGCCCTAGTTCAACCATTTTTTATAATTTTTTTCTGATCTCTCAGAAAACCTTTCCAATTTAATCAAATTAGCGACTGATTATTGCCACTGTCCCACTGTAGGAGGATTTCGATTAGCCCATTTCCGGAGTATGAGAAGTCTGGCCTGAAATAATACTTTACCTAAAACCAATCGTATCTCTTTATTTAGTTTAACCACCTCTGGACCGCTGTACGCACAGACGCGTCCTGGAGGTGGTTGTTTCATTCCACCTGGACGCGCCGGCGCGTCCTCTCGCGAGACGCCAGATTTCCTGTGAACGCGCGCACACAGGCGCGCGCGTTCACAGGATCGGAAGGTAAGCGAGTGGATCTCAAGCCTGCCAGCGGCGATCGTTCGCTGGCAGGCTGGAGATGTGATTTTTTTTAACTCCTAACAGGTATATTAGACGCTGTTTTGATAACAGCGTCTAATATACCTGCTACCTGGTCCTCTGGTGGTCCCCTTTGTTTGGATCGACCACCAGAGGACACAGGCAGCTCAGTAATATGTAGCACCAAGCACCACACTACACTACACTTCCCCCCCTGTCACTTATTAACCCCTTATTCGCCCCTGATCGCCCCTGATCACCCCTGATCACCCCTGATCACCCCATATAGACTCCCTGATCACCCCCCTGTCATTGATTACCCCCCTGTCATTGATCACCCCCCTGTAAAGCTCCATTCAGTTGTCCGCATGATTTTTACGGATCCACTGATAGACTGATCGGATCCGCAAAACGCATACGGACGTCTGAATGGAGCCTTACAGGGGCGTGATCAATGACTGTGGTGATCACCCCATATAGACTCCCTGATCACCCCCCTGTCATTGATTACCCCCCTGTCATTGATCACCCCCCTGTAAAGCTCCATTCAGATGTCCGCATGATTTTTACGGATCCACTGATAGATGGATCGGATCCGCAAAACGCATACGGACATCTGAATGGAGCCTTACAGGGGCGTGATCAATGACTGTGGTGATCACCCCATATAGACTCCCTGATCACCCCCCTGTCATTGATTACCCCCCTGTCATTGATCACCCCCCTGTAAAGCTTCATTCAGATGTCCGCATGATTTTTATGGATCCACTGATAGACTGATCGGATCCGCAAAACGCATACGGACGTCTGAATGGAGCCTTACAGTGGCGTGATCAATGACTGTGGTGATCACCCTATATAGAATCCCTGATCACCCCCCTGTCATTGCTTACCCCCCTGTCATTGATCACCCCCCTGTAAAGCTCCATTCAGATGTCCGCATGATTTTTACGGATCCACTGATAGATGGATCGGATCCGCAAAACGCATACGGACGTCTGAATGGAGCCTTACAGGGGCGTGATCAATGACTGTGGTGATCACCCCATATAGACTCCCTGATCACCCCCCTGTCATTGATTACCCCCCTGTCATTGATCACCCCCCTGTAAAGCTTCATTCAGATGTCCGCATGATTTTTTCGGATCCACTGATAGACTGATCGGATCCGCAAAACGCATACGGACGTCTGAATGGAGCCTTACAGTGGCGTGATCAATGACTGTGGTGATCACCCCATATAGAATCCCTGATCACCCCCCTGTCATTGATTACCCCCCTGTCATTGATCACCCCCCTGTAAAGCTCCATTCAGATGTCCGCATGATTTTTACGGATCCACTGATAGATGGATCGGATCCGCAAAACGCATACGGACGTCTGAATGGAGCCTTACAGGGGCGTGATCAATGACTGTGGTGATCACCCCATATAGACTCCCTGATCACCCCCCTGTCATTGATTACCCCCCTGTCATTGATCACCCCCCTGTAAAGCTCCATTCAGATGTCCGCATGATTTTTACGGATCCACGGATACATGGATCGGATCCGCAAAACACATACGGACATCTGAATGGAGCCTTATAGGGGGGTGATCAATGACAGGGGGGTGATCACCCCATATAGACTCCCTGATCACCCCCCTGTCATTGATCACCCCCCTGTAAGGCTCCATTCAGACATTTTTTTGGCCCAAGTTAGCGGAATTTTTTTTTTTTTCTTACAAACTCTCATATTCCACTAACTTGTGTCAAAAAATAAAATCTCACATGAACTCACCATACCCCTCACGGAATACAAATGCGTAAAAATGTTTAGACATTTATATTTCAGACTTCTTCTCACGCTTTAGGGCCCCTAGAATGCCAGGGCAGTATAAATACCCCACATGTGACCCCATTTTGGAAAGAAGACACCCCAAGGTATTCCGTGAGGGGCATATTGAGTCCATGAAAGATTGAAATTTTTGTCCCAAGTTAGCGGAAAGGGAGACTTTGTGAGAAAAAAATAAATAAAATCAATTTCCGCTAACTTGTGCAAAAAAAAAAAAAATTCTATGAACTCGCCATGCCCCTCATTGAATACCTTGGGGTGTCTTCTTTCCAAAATGGGGTCACATGTGGGGTATTTATACTGCCCTGGCATTTTAGGGGCCCTAAAGCGTGAGAAGAAGTCTGGGATCCAAATGTCTAAAAATGCCCTCATAAAAGGAATGTGGGCCTCTTTGCGCATCTAGGCTGCAAAAAAGTGTCACACATGTGGTATTGCCGTACTCAGGAGAAGTTGGGCAATGTGTTTTGGGGTGTCATTTTACATATACCCATGCTGGGTGAGATAAATATCTTGGTCAAATGCCAACTTTGTATAAAAAAATGGGAAAAGTTGTCTTTTGCCGAGAAATTTCTCTCACCCAGCATGAGTATATGTAAAAAGACACCCCAAACCTCATTGCCCAACTTCTCCTGAATACGGAGATACCAGATGTGTGACACTTTTTTGCAGCCTAGGTGGGCAAAGGGGCCCACATTCCAAAGAGCACCTTTCGGATTTCACTGGCCATTTTTTACAGAATTTGATTTCAAACTCCTTACCACACATTTGGGCCCCTAGAATGCCAGGGCAGTATAACTACCCCACAAGTGACCCCATTTTGGAAAGAAGACACCCCAAGGTATTCCGTGAGGGGCATGGCGAGTTCCTAGAATTTTTTATTTTTTGTCACAAGTTAGTGGAAAATGATGATTTTTTTTATTTATTTTTTTTCCTTACAAAGTCCCATATTCCACTAACTTGGGAGAAAAAATAAAAACTTCCATGAACTCACTATGCCCATCAGCGAATACCTTGGGGTGTCTTCTTTCCAAAATGGGGTCACTTGTGGGGTAGTTATACTGCCCTGGCATTCTAGGGGCCCAAATGTGTGGTAAGGAGTTTGAAATCAAATTCTGTAAAAAATGGCTGGTGAAATCCGAAAGGTGCTCTTTGGAATATGGGCCCCTTTGCCCACCTAGGCTGCAAAAAAGTGTTACACATCTGGTATCCCCGTATTCAGGAGAAGTTGGGGAATGTGTTTTGGGGTGTCATTTTACATATAGCCATGCTGGGTGAGATAAATATCTTGGCAAAAGACAACTTTTCCAATTTTTTTATACAAAGTTGGCATTTGACCAAGATATTTATCTCACCCAGCATGGGTATATGTAAAATGACACCCCAAAACACATTCCCCAACTTCTCCTGAATACGGCGATACCAGATGTGTGACACTTTTTTGCAGCCTAGGTGGGCAAAGGGGCCCACATTCCAAAGAGCACCTTTCGGATTTCACTGGCCATTTTTTACAGAATTTGATTTCAAACTCCTTACCACACATTTGGGCCCCTAGAATGCCAGGGCAGTATAACTACCCCACAAGTGACCCCATTTTGGAAAGAAGACACCCCAAGGTATTCGCTGATGGGCATAGTGAGTTCATGGAAGTTTTTATTTTTTGTCACAAGTTAGTGAAATATGAGACTTTGTAAGAAAAAAAAAAAAAAAACATCATTTTCCGCTAACTTGTGACAAAAAATAAAAAGTTCTATGAACTCACTATGCCCATCAGCGAATACCTTAGGGTGTCTACTTTCCGAAATGGGGTCATTTGTGGGGTGTTTGTACTGTCTGGGCATTGCGTATGCCCAGTGAGACTTTTGAGGCTGTTGCCCTCAGGAGGTTGATGATCACGCAGGCCGCAGGCGGTACTGCACCTGCGCAAGTTTTCTGGCCGCAGACAGGAAGGAGGACGGGGCATATCTATAAGGTAGATTATGACGTGCGGAGGGTGCGGAACCGTTTGCCGGGCTGTGGGAGGTGTTTTGATTATCAGGAGTAGAGTTGAGCGAACACCTGGATGTTCGGGTTCGAGAAGTTCGGCCGAACTTCCCGGAAATGTTCGGGTTCGGGATCCGAACCCGACCCGAACTTCGTCCCGAACCCGAACCCCATTGAAGTCAATGGGGACCCGAACTTTTTGGCACTAAAAAGGCTGTAAAACAGCCCAGGAAAGAGCTGGAGGGCTGCAAAAGGCAGCAACATGTAGGTAAATCCCCTGCAAACAAATGTGGATAGGGAAATGAATTAAAATAAAAATAAAATAAATAAAAATTAACCAATATCAATTGGAGAGAGGTCCCATAGCAGAGAATCAGGCTTCATGTCAGCAGAGAATCAGGCTTCATGTCATAGCAGAGAATCAGGATTCACGTCAGCCAAAACTGGAACAGGCCATTGTCAGATATTTAGGCCCCGGCACCCAGACAGAGGAGAGAGGTCCCATAACAGAGATTAAGGCTTCATGTCAGCAGAGAATCAGTCTCCATGTCATAGCAGAAAATCAGGTTTCACGTCACCGAAAACTGGAACAGTCCATTGTCAGATATTTAGGCCCCGGCACCCAGACAGAGGAGAGAGGTCCCGTAGCAGAGAATCAGGCTTCATGTCATAGCAGAGAATCAGGCTTCACGTCACCCAACACTGAAACAGGCCACTGTCACACATTTAGGCCCCGGCACCCAGACAGAGGAGAGGTTCATTCAACTTTGGGTTGCCCCGCAATATAAAGGTAAAATGAAAATAAAAATAGGATTGAATGAGGAAGTGCCCTGGAGTACAATAATATATGGTTAAGGGGAGGTAGTTAATGTCTAATCTGCACAAGGGATGGACAGGTCCTGTGGGATCCATGCCTGTTTTTTTTTTTTTATGAACGTCAGCTTGTCCACATTGGCTGTAGACAGGCGGCTGCGTTTGTCTGTAATGACGCCCCCTGCCGTGCTGAATACACATTCAGACAAAACGCTGGCCGCCGGGCAGGCCAGCACCTCCAAGGCATAAAAGGCTAGCTCTGGCCACGTGGACAATTTGGAGACCCAGAAGTTGAATGGGGCCGTACCATCAGTCAGAACGTGGAGGGGTGTGCACACGTACTGTTTCACCATGTTAGTGAAATGTTGCCTCCTGCTAACACGTTCCGTATCAGGTGGTGGTGCAGTTAGCTGTAGCGTGTTGACAAAACTTTTCCACATCTCTGCCATGCTAACCCTGCCCTCAGAGGAGCTGGCCGTGACACAGCTGCGTTGGCGACCTCTTGCTCCTCCTCTGTCTTCGCCTTGGGCTTCCACTTGTTCCCCTGTGACATTTGGGAATGCACTCAGTAGCGCGTCTACCAACGTGCGCCTGTAGTCGCGCACCTTCCGATCACGCTCCAGTGCAGGAAGTAAGGTGGGCACATTGTCTTTGTACCGGGGATCCAGCAGGGTGGCAACCCAGTAGTCCGCACACATTAAAATGTGGGCAACTCTGCTGTCGTTGCGCAGGCACTGCAGCATGTAGTCGCTCATGTGTGCCAGGCTGCCCAGAGGTAAGGACAAGCTGTCCTCTGTGGGAGGCGTATCGTCATCGTCCTGCGTTTCCCCCCTGCCACGCACCAGTGATGGGCCCGAGCTGCGTTGGGTGCCACCCCGCTGTGAACATGCTTCATCCTCATCCTCCTCCACCTCCTCCTCCTCCTCGTCCTCCTCGTCCTCCAGTAGTGGGCCCTGTCTGGCCACATTTGTACCTGGCCTCTGCTGTTGCAAAAAACCTCCCTCTGAGTCACTTCGAAGAGACTGGCCTGAAAGTGCTAAAAATGACCCCTCTTCCTCCACCAAGTCTTCCTCCCTGACCTCCTGTTCAGTCTGCACACTGCAGAAAGACGCAGCAGTTGGCACCTGTGTTTCGTCATCATCAGAGACGTGCTGAGGTGGTATTCCCATGTCCTCATCATTAGGGATGAGCGAACCCGAACTGTATAGTTCAGGTTCGTACCGAATTTTGGGGTGTCCGTGACACGGACCCGAACCCGGACATTTTAGCAAAAGTCTGGGTTCGGGTTCGGTATTCGTCGTTTTCTTGGCGCTTTTGCGCTTTTGCAAAGCAGCAAATCAACAAGCGTCATACTACTTGCCCCACGAGGCCATCACAGCCATGCCTACTATTGGCATGGCTGTGATTGGCCAGTGCAGCATGTGACCCAGCCTCTATTTAAGCTGGAATCACGTAGCGCTGCGACTGTTGTTAGGGCGAAATTAGGCAGTGATTAACTCCTCCAAAACACTTAAGTCAGTGATCGATCTACAGCTGTGGATCATTTAACTGCTGCTATTCAATTGCTCACTGTTTTTAGGCTGCCCAGAGCGTATTTCAGTCACTTTTTTCTGGGGTGATCGGCGGCCATTTTGTGGCTTGTGGTGCGCCAGCACAAGCTGCCACCAAGTCCATTTAACCATCAATAGTGTGGTTATTTTTTTGCTATATCCTACATCAGGGGCAAGCTGTCACCAAGTCTATTTAACCATCAATAGTGTGGTTATTTTTTGGCTATATCCTACATCAGGGGCAAGCTGCCACCAAGTCCATTTAACCATCAATAGTGTGGTTATTTTTTGGCTATATCCTACATCAGGGGCAAGCTGCCACCAAGTCCATTTAACCATCAATACTGTGGTTATTTTCTTTGCTATATCCTACAACAAGGGGAAGCTGTCACCAAGTCCATTTAACCATCAATAGTGTGGTTATTTTTTGGCTATATCCTACATCAGGGGCAAGCTGCCACCAAGTCCATTTAACCATCAATAGTGTGGTTATTTTTTGGCTATATCCTACATCAGGGGCAAGCTGCCACCAAGTACATTTAACCATCAATAGTGTGGTTATTTTTTTTGCTATATCCTACATCAGGGGCAAGCTGTCACAAAGTCTATTTAACCATCAATAGTGTGGTTATTTTTTGGCTATATCCTACATCAGGGGCAAGCTGCCACCAAGTCCATTTAACCATAAATAGTGTGGTTATTTTTTTGTAGGAGGAGGAGGCAACAGGAGGCAAAGAATGTTGCCCTGCGATCCTTGGCGGCGGAAGGACGTGCGCCAAACAGCTCTTCGCCTGGGGCCTAGCCGCCACTACATTTACCCAGTGTGCAGTTAGGGAGATATAGCGTCCCTGGCCATGCTTACTGGTCCATGTATCTGTGGTTAGGTGGACCTTGCCACAGATGGTGTTCCGCAGTGCACACTTGATTTTATCGATACTTGGTTGTGCAGGGAAGGCACGGCTCTCTTGGAGAAGTAGTGGCGGCTGGGAACAACATACTGTGGGACAGCAAGCGACATGAGCTGTTTGAAGCTGTCTGTGTCCACCAGCCTGAATGACAGCATTTCATAGGCCAGTAGTTTAGAAATGCTGGCATTCAGGGCCAGGGATCGAGGGTGGCTAGGTGGGATTTTACGCTTTCTCTCAAATGTTTGTGAGATGGAGAGCTGAACGCTGCCGTGTGACATGGTTGAGATGCTTGGTGACGGAGGTGGTAGTGGTGTTGGTGGTACATCCTCTGTTTGCTGGGCGGCAGGTGCCAACGTTCCTCCAGAGGCGGAGGAAGAGGCCGAGGCGGCAGCAGCAGAAGAGGTAGCAGTGGGAGCCTGAGTGAGTTCCTTGTTTTTAAGGTGTTTGCAGTTCATGCTTTGCATGCAGGTGCCTGGTCATGCAGGTTGTGCTAAGGTTCAGAACGTTAATGCCTCGCTTCAGGCTCTGATGGCACAGCGTGCAAACCACTCAGGTCTTGTCGTCAGCACATTGTTTGAAGAACTGCCACGCCAGGGAACTCCTTGAAGCTGCCTTTGGGGTGTTGGGTCCCAGATGGCGGTGGCCAATAGCAGACGGACTCTCTTGGCGGCGGGTGTTCTGCTTTTGCCCACTGCTCCCTCTTTTGCTACTCTGTTGGCTCAGTCTCACCTCTGCCTCTTCCTCCGAATTCTGAAAGTCAGTGGCACGACCTTCATTCCATGTGGGGTCTAGGACCTCATCGTCCCCTGCATCGTCTTCCACCCAGTCTTACTCCCTGACCTCCTGTTCAGTCTGCACACTGCAGAAAGACGCAGCAGTTGGCACCTGTGTTTCGTCATCATCAGAGACGTGCTGAGGTGGTATTCCCATGTCCTCATCATTAGGGATGAGCAAACCCGAACTGTATAGTTCGGGTTCGTACCGAATTTTGGGGTGTCCTTGACACGGACCCAAACCCGAACATTTTAGTAAAAGTCCGGGTTCGGGTTCGGTGTTCGTCGTTTTCTTGGCGCTTTTTGAAAGGCGGCAAAGCAGCCAATCAACAAGAGTCATACTACTTGCCCCACGAGGCCATCACAGCCATGCCTACTATTGGCATGGCTGTGATTGGCCAGTGCAGCATGTGACCCAGCCTCTATTTAGGCTGGAGTCACGTAGCGCTGCAACTGTTGTTAGGGCGAGATTAGGCAGTGATTAACTACTCCAAAACACTTAAGTCAGTGATCGATCTACAGCTGTGGATCATTTAACTGCTGCTATTCAATTGCTCACTGTTTTTAGGCTGCCCAGAGCGTATTTCAGTCACTTTTTTCTGGGGTGATCGGCGGCCATTTTGTGTCTTGTGGTGTGCCAGCACAAGCTGCCACCAAGACCATTTAACCATCAATAGTGTGGTTATTTTTTTGCTATATCCTACATCAGGGGCAAGCTGTCACCAAGTCCATTTAACCATCAATAGTGTGGTTATTTTTTGGCTATATCCTACATCAGGGGCAAGCTGCCACCAAGTCCATTTAACCATCAATAGTGTGGTTATTTTTTTTGCTATATCCTACAACAGGGGCAAGCTGTCACAAAGTCCATTTAACCATCAATAGTGTGGTTATTTTTTGGCTATATCCTACATCAGGGGCAAGCTGCCACCAAGTCCATTTAACCATCAATAGTGTGGTTATTTTTTTGCTATATCCTACATCAGGGGCAAGCTGTCACCAAGTCCATTTAACCATCAATAGTGTGGTTATTTTTTTGCTATATCCTACATCAGGGGCAAGCTGTCACAAAGTCCATTTAACCATCAATAGTGTGGTTATTTTTATTGCTATATCCTACAACAGGGGCAAGCTGTCACCAAGTACATTTAACCATCAATAGTGTGGTTATTTTTGGGCTATATCCTACATCAGGGGCAAGCTGCCACCAAGTCCATTTAACCATCAATAGTGTGGTTATTTTTTTGCTATATCCTACATCAGGGGCAAGCTGTCACCAAGTCCATTTAACCATCAATAGTGTGGTTATTTTTTTTGCTATATCCTACATCAGGGGCAAGCTGTCACCAAGTCCATTTAACCATCAATAGTGTGGTTATTTTTTGGCTATATCCTACATCAGGGGCAAGCTGCCACAAAGTCCATTTAACCATCAATAGTGTGGTTATTTTTTGGCTATATCCTACATCAGGGGAAAACTGCCACCAAGTCCATTTAACCATCAATAGTGTGGTTATTTTTTTGTAAGAGGAGGAGGCAACAGGAGGCAAAGAATGTTGCCCTGCGATCGTTGGCGGCGGAAGGACGTGCGCCAAACAGCTCTTCGCCTGGGGCCTAGCCGCCACTACATTTACCCAGTGTGCAGTTAGGGAGATATAGCGTCCCTGGCCGTGCTTACTGGTCCATGTATCTGTGGTTAGGTGGACCTTGCCACAGATGGCGTTCCGCAGTGCACACTTGATTTTATCGGATACTTGGTTGTGCAGGGAAGGCACGGCTCTCTTGGAGAAGTAGTGGCGGCTGGGAACAACATACTGTGGGACAGCAAGCGACATGAGCTGTTTGAAGCTGTCTGTGTCCACTAGCCTGAATGACAGCATTTCATAGGCCAGTAGTTTAGAAATGCTGGCATTCAGGGCCAGGGATCGAGGGGGGCTAGGTGGGAATTTACGCTTTCTCTCAAATGTTTGTGAGATGGAGAGCTGAACGCTGCCGTGTGACATGGTTGAGATGCTTGGTGACGGAGGTGGTGGTGGTGTTGGTGGTACATCCTCTGTTTGCTGGGCGGCAGGTGCCAACGTTCCTCCAGAGGCGGAGGAAGAGGCCGAGGCGGCAGCAGCAGAAGAGGTAGCAGTGGGAGCCTGAGTGAGTTCCTTGTTTTTAAGGTGTTTGCAGTTCATGCTTTGCATGCAGGTGCCTGGTCATGCAGGTTGTGCTAAGGTTCAGAACGTTAATGCCTCGCTTCAGGCTCTGATGGCACAGCGTGCAAACCACTCAGGTCTTGTCGTCAGCACATTGTTTGAAGAACTGCCACGCCAGGGAACTCCTTGAAGCTGCCTTTGGGGTGTTGGGTCCCAGATGGCGGTGGCCAATAGCAGACGGACTCTCTTGGCGGCGGGTGTTCTGCTTTTGCCCACTGCTCCCTCTTTTGCTACGCTGTTGGCTCAGTCTCACCACTGCCTCTTCCTCCGAATTCTGAAAGTCAGTGGCACGACCTTCATTCCATGTGGGGTCTAGGACCTCATCGTCCCCTGCATCGTCTTCCACCCAGTCTTACTCCCTGACCTCCTGTTCAGTCTGCACACTGCAGAAAGACGCAGCAGTTGGCACCTGTGTTTCGTCATCGTCAGAGACGTGCTGAGGTGGTATTCCCATGTCCTCATCATTAGGGATGAGCGAACCTGAACTGTATAGTTCGGGTTCGTACCGAATTTTGGTGTGTCCGTGACACGGACCCAAACCCGAACATTTTAGTAAAAGTCCGGGTTCGGGTTCGGTGTTCGTCGTTTTCTTGGCACTTTTCGAAAGGCGTCAAAGCAGCCAATCAACAAGAGTCATACTACTTGCCCCACGAGGCCATCACAGCCATGCCTACTATTGGCATGGCTGTGATTGGCCAGTGCAGCATGTGACCCAGCCTCTATTTAGGCTGGAGTCACGTAGCGCTGCAACTGTTGTTAGGGCGAGATTAGGCAGTGATTAACTACTCCAAAACACTTAAGTCAGTGATCGATCTACAGCTGTGGATCATTTAACTGCTGCTATTCAATTGCTCACTGTTTTTAGGCTGCCCAGAGCGTATTTCAGTCACTTTTTTCTGGGGTGATCGGCGGCCATTTTGTGTCTTGTGGTGCGCCAGCACAAGCTGCCACCAAGACCATTTAACCATCAATAGTGTGGTTATTTTTTTGCTATATCCTACATCAGGGGCAAGCTGTCACCAAGTCCATTTAACCATCAATAGTGTGGTTATTTTTTTGCTATATCCTACATCAGGGGCAAGCTGCCACCAAGTCCATTTAACCATCAATAGTGTGGTTATTTTTTGGCTATATCCTACATCAGGGGCAAGCTGCCACCAAGTCCATTTAACCATCAATAGTGTGGTTATTTTTTTTGCTATATCCTACAACAGGGGCAAGCTGTCACAAAGTCCATTTAACCATCAATAGTGTGGTTATTTTTTGGCTATATCCTACATCAGGGTCAAGCTGCCACCAAGTCCATTTAACCATCAATAGTGTGGTTATTTTTTTGCTATATCCTACATCAGGGGCAAGCTGTCACCAAGTCCATTTAACCATCAATAGTGTGGTTATTTTTTTGCTATATCCTACATCAGGGGAAAACTGCCACCAAGTCCATTTAACCATCAATAGTGTGGTTATTTTTTTGTAAGAGGAGGAGGCAACAGGAGGCAAAGAATGTTGCCCTGCGATCGTTGGCGGCGGAAGGACGTGCGCCAAACAGCTCTTCGCCTGGGGCCTAGCCGCCACTACATTTACCCAGTGTGCAGTTAGGGAGATATAGGTCCCTGGCCGTGCTTACTGGTCCATGTATCTGTGGTTAGGTGGACCTTGCCACAGATGGCGTTCCGCAGTGCACACTTGATTTTATCGGATACTTGGTTGTGCAGGGAAGGCACGGCTCTCTTGGAGAAGTAGTGGCGGCTGGGAACAACATACTGTGGGACAGCAAGCGACATGAGCTGTTTGAAGCTGTCTGTGTCCACTAGCCTGAATGACAGCATTTCATAGGCCAGTAGTTTAGAAATGCTGGCATTCAGGGCCAGGGATCGAGGGGGGCTAGGTGGGAATTTACGCTTTCTCTCAAATGTTTGTGAGATGGAGAGCTGAACGCTGCCGTGTGACATGGTTGAGATGCTTGGTGACGGAGGTGGTGGTTGTGTTGGTGGTACATCCTCTGTTTGCTGGGCGGCAGGTGCCAACGTTCCTCCAGAGGCGGAGGAAGAGGCCGAGGCGGCAGAAGAGGTAGCAGTGGGAGCCTGAGTGAGTTCCTTGTTTTTAAGGTGTTTGCAGTTCATGCTTTGCATGCAGGTGCCTGGTCATGCAGGTTGTGCTAAGGTTCAGAACGTTAATGCCTCGCTTCAGGCTCTGATGGCACAGCGTGCAAACCACTCAGGTCTTGTCGTCAGCACATTGTTTGAAGAACTGCCACGCCAGGGAACTCCTTGAAGCTGCCTTTGGGGTGTTGGGTCCCAGATGGCGGTGGCCAATAGCAGACGGACTCTCTTGGCGGCGGGTGTTCTGCTTTTGCCCACTGCTCCCTCTTTTGCTACGCTGTTGGCTCAGTCTCACCACTGCCTCTTCCTCCGAATTCTGAAAGTCAGTGGCACGACCTTCATTCCATGTGGGGTCTAGGACCTCATCGTCCCCTGCATCGTCTTCCACCCAGTCTTACTCCCTGACCTCCTGTTCAGTCTGCACACTGCAGAAAGACGCAGCAGTTGGCACCTGTGTTTCGTCATCGTCAGAGACGTGCTGAGGTGGTATTCCCATGTCCTCATCATTAGGGATGAGCGAACCCGAACTGTATAGTTCGGGTTCGTACCGAATTTTGAGGTGTCCGTGACACGGACCCAAACCCGAACATTTTAGTAAAAGTCCGGGTTCGGGTTCGGTGTTCGTCGTTTTCTTGGCACTTTTTGAAAGGCGGCAAAGCAGCCAATCAACAAGAGTCATACTACTTGCCCCACGAGGCCATCACAGCCATGCCTACTATTGGCATGGCTGTGATTGGCCAGTGCAGCATGTGACCCAGCCTCTATTTAGGCTGGAGTCACGTAGCGCTGCAACTGTTGTTAGGGCGAGATTAGGCAGTGATTAACTACTCCAAAACACTTAAGTCAGTGATCGATCTACAGCTGTGGATCATTTAACTGCTGCTATTCAATTGCTCACTGTTTTTAGGCTGCCCAGAGCGTATTTCAGTCACTTTTTTCTGGGGTGATCGGCGGCCATTTTGTGTCTTGTGGTGCGCCAGCACAAGCTGCCACCAAGACCATTTAACCATCAATAGTGTGGTTATTTTTTTGCTATATCCTACATCAGGGGCAAGCTGTCACCAAGTCCATTTAACCATCAATAGTGTGGTTATTTTTTTGCTATATCCTACATCAGGGGCAAGCTGCCACCAAGTCCATTTAACCATCAATAGTGTGGTTATTTTTTGGCTATATCCTACATCAGGGGCAAGCTGCCACCAAGTCCATTTAACCATCAATAGTGTGGTTATTTTTTTTGCTATATCCTACAACAGGGGCAAGCTGTCACAAAGTCCATTTAACCATCAATAGTGTGGTTATTTTTTGGCTATATCCTACATCAGGGTCAAGCTGCCACCAAGTCCATTTAACCATCAATAGTGTGGTTATTTTTTTGCTATATCCTACATCAGGGGCAAGCTGTCACCAAGTCCATTTAACCATCAATAGTGTGGTTATTTTTTTGCTATATCCTACATCAGGGGCAAGCTGTCACTAAGTCCATTTAACCATCAATAGTGAGGTTATTTTTATTGCTATATCCTACAACAGGGGCAAGCTGTCACCAAGTACATTTAACCATCAATAGTGTGGTTATTTTTGGGCTATATCCTACATCAGGGGCAAGCTGCCACCAAGTCCATTTAACCATCAATAGTGTGGTTATTTTTTTGCTATATCCTACATCAGGGGCAAGCTGTCACCAAGTCCATTTAACCATCAATAGTGTGGTTATTTTTTTGCTATATCCTACATCAGGGGCAAGCTGTCACCAAGTCCATTTAACCATCAATAGTGTGGTTATTTTTTGGCTATATCCTACATCAGGGGCAAGCTGCCACAAAGTCCATTTAACCATCAATAGTGTGGTTATTTTTTGGCTATATCCTACATCAGGGGCAAGCTGCCACCAAGTCCATTTAACCATCAATAGTGTGGTTATTTTTTTTTGTAGGAGGAGGCAACAGGAGGCAAAGAATGTTGCCCTGCGATCGTTGGCGGCGGAAGGACGTGCGCCAAACAGCTCTTCGCCTGGGGCCTAGCCGCCACTACATTTACCCAGTGTGCAGTTAGGGAGATATAGCGTCCCTGGCCGTGCTTACTGGTCCATGTATCTGTGGTTAGGTGGACCTTGCCACAGATGGCGTTCCGCAGTGCACACTTGATTTTATCGGATACTTGGTTGTGCAGGGAAGGCACGGCTCTCTTGGAGAAGTAGTGGCGGCTGGGAACAACATACTGTGGGACAGCAAGCGACATGAGCTGTTTGAAGCTGTCTGTGTCCACTAGCCTGAATGACAGCATTTCATAGGCCAGTAGTTTAGAAATGCTGGCATTCAGGGCCAGGGATCGAGGATGGCTAGGTGGGAATTTACGCTTTCTCTCAAATGTTTGTGAGATGGAGAGCTGAACGCTGCCGTGTGACATGGTTGAGATGCTTGGTGACGGAGGTGGTGGTGGTGTTGGTGGTACATCCTCTGTTTGCTGGGCGGCAGGTGCCAACGTTCCTCCAGAGGCGGAGGAAGAGGCCGAGGCGGCAGCAGCAGAAGAGGTAGCAGTGGGAGCCTGAGTGAGTTCCTTGTTTTTAAGGTGTTTGCAGTTCATGCTTTGCATGCAGGTGCCTGGTCATGCAGGTTGTGCTAAGGTTCAGAACGTTAATGCCTCGCTTCAGGCTCTGATGGCACAGCGTGCAAACCACTCAGGTCTTGTCGTCAGCACATTGTTTGAAGAACTGCCACGCCAGGGAACTCCTTGAAGCTGCCTTTGGGGTGCTGGGTCCCAGATGGCGGTGGCCAATAGCAGACGGACTCTCTTGGCTGCGGGTGTTCTGCTTTTGCCCACTGCTCCCTCTTTTGCTACGCTGTTGGCTCAGTCTCACCACTGCCTCTTCCTCCGAATTCTGAAAGTCAGTGGCACGACCTTCATTCCATGTGGGGTCTAGGACCTCATCGTCCCCTGCATCGTCTTCCACCCAGTCTTACTCCCTGACCTCCTGTTCAGTCTGCACACTGCAGAAAGACGCAGCAGTTGGCACCTGTGTTTCGTCATCATCAGAGACGTGCTGAGGTGGTATTCCCATGTCCTCATCTTTAGGGATGAGCGAACCCGAACTGTATAGTTCGGGTTTGTTCCGAATTTTGGGGTGTCCGTGACACGGACCCGAACCCGAACATTTTAGTAAAAGTCCGGGTTCGGGTTCGGTGTTCGTCGTTTTCTTGGCAGCCAATCAACAAGCGTCATACTACTTGCCCCACGAGGCCATCACAGCCATGCCTACTATTGGCATGGCTGTGATTGGCCAGTGCAGCATGTGACCCAGCCTCTATTTAAGCTGGAGTCACGTAGCGCTGCAACTGTTGTTAGGGCGAGATTAGGCAGTGATTAACTACTCCAAAACACTTAAGTCAGTGATCGATCTACAGCTGTGGATCATTTAACTGCTGCTATTCAATTGCTCACTGTTTTTAGGCTGCCCAGAGCGTATTTCAGTCACTTTTTTCTGGGGTGATCGGTGGCCATTTTGTGTCTTGTGGTGCGCCAGCACAAGCTGCCACCAAGTCCATTTAACCATCAATAGTGTGGTTATTTTTTGGCTATATCCTACATCAGGGGCAAGCTGCCACCAAGTCCATTTAACCATCAATAGTGTGGTTATTTTTTGGCTATATCCTACATCAGGGGCAAGCTGCCACCAAGTCCATTTAACCATCAATAGTGTGGTTATTTTTTTTGCTATATCCTACAACAGGGGCAAGCTGTCACCAAGTCCATTTAACCATCAATAGTGTGGTTATTTTTTGGCTATATCCTACATCAGGGGCAAGCTGCCACCAAGTCCATTTAACCATCAATAGTGTGGTTATTTTTTTGCTATATCCTACATCAGGGGCAAGCTGTCACAAAGTCCATTTAACCATCAATAGTGTGGTTATTTTTTGGCTATATCCTACATCAGGGGCAAGCTGCCACCAAGTCCATTTAACCATCAATAGTGTGGTTATTTTTTTGCATATCCTATATCAGGGGCTTGGCTGTGCTTGCTATTTTATTGAGGGGTGAAATACAATTGCCAAAATAGCAGTACCCTAAATCTGGTGTTTCAGCTGTGGCCAGCCAATTGTAATACTGTCTGCTGTCTGGCAAAGGATATATTTTTGTTCTGGGTTGAAAAACAATTCCCAACTTAGCAAATTCCTAAATTAGTGGCTTCTGCTGTATCAGGGCTACTTTAAATCTATTCATTAAAAGGGTATATTAAATTCAAGGTGCTGATAGGGTCATTCTCAATAACTTCACACACACGCTACTGTGCATTTCCAAGTCTAATTCTGTCTGTAAACGTATACCTGTCACCCAGCGCCTAAATAATAAGCCTCAAATTTATATTCAGCTAAATCTGTGGTTATTGCTGTAGCTGGTCAAGTTATTTTGTGTCCGTCAAAGCACAGTTTTTGTTCTGGGTTAAAATACAATTCCCAACTTAGCAATTTCCTAAATTAGTGGTTTCTGCTGTATCAGGCCTACTTTAAATCTATCCTTAAAAGGGTATATTAGATTCAAGGTGCTGATAGGGTCATTATCAATAACTTCACACACACGCTACTGTGCATTTCCAAGTCTAATTCTGTCTGTAAACGTATACCTGTCTTCCAGCGCCTAAATAATAGGCCTCAAATTTATATTTAGCTAAATCTGTCATTACTGCTGTGCCTGTATTAGTGTAATACGGTACCTAAATAGATAGCCAGATAGTGTTAGGTGTCTGTAAAAAAAAGGCCTGAATTTGAATTCAATACATTGGGCCAAATAATATTTTTCTTATTGTGGTGAACGGTAACAATAAGGGAAAACATCTAGTAAGGGACGCGGACGCGGACATGGTCGTGGTGGTGTTAGTGGACCCTTTGGTGCTGGGAGAGGACGTGGCCGTTCTGCCACAGCCACACGTCCTAGTGTACCAACTACCTCAGGTCCCAGTAGCCGCCAGAATTTACATCGATATTTGGTGGGGCCCAATGCCGTTCTAAGGATGGTAAGGCCTGAGCAGGTACAGGCATTAGTCAATTGGGTGGCCGACAGTGGATCCAGCACGTTCACATTATCTCCCACCCAGTCTTCTGCAGAAAGCGCACAGATAGCGCCTGAAAACCAAGCGCATCATTCTGTCACATCACCCCCATGCATACCAGGGAAACTGTCTGAGCCTCAAGTTATGCAGCAGTCTCTTATGCTGTTTGAAGACTTTGCTGGCAGGGTTTCCCAAGGGCATCCACCTAGCCCTTCCCCAGTGGTGAGACCGAGCCAACAGCGTAGCAAAAGAGGGAGCAGTGGGCAAAAGCAGAACGCCTGCCGCCAAGAGACTCCACCTGCTACTGACCGCCGCCATCTGGGACCGAGCACCCCAAAGGCAGCTTCAAGGAGTTCCCTGGCATGGCACTTCTTCAAACAATGTGCTGACGACAAGACCCGAGTGGTTTGCAAGCTGTGTCAACAGAGCCTGAATCGAGGCATTAACGTTCAGAACCTTAGCACAACCTGCATGACCAGGCACCTGCATGCAAAGCATGAACTGCAGTGGAGTAAACACCTTAAAACCAAGGAAGTCACTTAGGCTCCCCCTGCTACCTCTTCTGCTGCTGCCGCCTCGGCCTCTTCTGCTGCTGCCTCCTCGGCCTCTTCTGCTGCTGCCGCCTCGGCCTCTTCCTCCGCCTCTGGAGGAACGTTGGCACCTGCCGCCCAGCAAACATGGGATGTACCACCAACACCACCACCTGCGTCACCAAGCATCTCAACCATGTCACATGGCAGCGTTCAGCTCTCCATCTCACAAACATTTGAGAGAAAGCGTAAATTCCCACCTAGCCACCCTCGATCCCTGGCCCTGAATGCCAGCATTTCTAAACTACTGGCCTATGAAATGCTGTCATTCAGGCTGGTGGACACAGACAGCTTCAAACAGCTCATGTCGCTTGCTGTCCCACAGTATGTTGTTCCCAGCCGCCACTACTTCTCCAAGAGAGCCGTGCCTTCCCTGCACAACCAAGTGTCCGATAAAATCAAGTGTGCACTGCGCAACGCCATCTGTGGCAAGGTCCACCTAACAACAGATACGTGGACCGGTAAGCACGGCCAGGGACGCTATATCTCCCTAACTGCACACTGGGTAAATGTAGTGGCGGCTCATATGTTTGGGGGACAGGCCCCACACCGCACAGGAGTTGTGGCGGGGTATAGAACAACAGACCGACGAGTGGTTGCTGCCGGTGAGCCTCAAGCCCGGCCTGGTGGTGTGCGATAATGGGCGAAATCTCGTTGCAGCTCTGGGACTAGCCGGTTTGACGCACATCCCTTGCCTGGCACATGTGCTGAATTTGGTGGTGCAGAAGTTCATTCACAACTACCCCGACGTGTCAGAGCTGCTGCATAAAGTGTGGGCCGTCTGTTCGCGCTTCCGGCGTTCTCATCCTGCCGCTGCTCACCTGTCTGTGCTATAGCGTAACTTCGGCCTTTCCGCTCACCGCCTCATATGCGACGTGCCCACCAGGTGGAACTCCACCTTGCACATGCTGGACAGACTGTGCGAGCAGCAGCAGGCCATAGTGGAGTTTCAGCTGCAGCACGCACGGGTCAGTCGCACTGCGGAACAGCACCACTTCACCACCAATGACTGGGCCTCCATGCGAGACCTGTGTGCCCTGTTGCGCTGTTTCGAGTACTCCACCAACATGGCCAGTGGCGATGATGCCGTTATCAGCGTTACAATACCACTTCTATGTCTCCTTGAGAAAACACTTAGGGCGATGATGGAAGAGGAGGTGGCCCAGGAGGAGGAGGAGGAGGAGGAAGAGGGAACATTTTTAGCACTTTCAGGCCAGTCTCTTCGAAGTGACTCAGAGGGAGGTTTTTTGCAACAGCAGAGGCCAGGTACAAATGTGGCCAGACAGGGCCCACTACTGGAGGACGAGGAGGACGAGGATGAGGAGGAGGTGGAGGAGGATGAGGATGAAGCATGTTCACAGCGGGGTGGCATCCAACGCAGCTCAGGCCCCTCACTGGTGCGTGGCTGGGGGGAAACGCAGGACGATGACGATACGCCTCCCACAGAGGACAGCTTGTCCTTACCTCTGGGCAGCCTGGCACACATGAGCGACTACATGCTGCAGTGCCTGCGCAACGACAGCAGAGTTGCCCACATTTTAACGTGTGCGGACTACTGGGTTGCCACCCTGCTGGATCCACGGTACAAAGACAATGTGCCCACCTTACTTCCTACACTAGAGCGTGATAGGAAGATGCACGAGTACAAGCGCACGTTGGTAGACGCGCTACTGAGAGCATTCCCAAATGTCACAGGGGAACCAGTGGAAGCCCAAGCGAAGGCAGAGGAGGAGCAAGAGGTCGCCAACGCAGCTGTGTCACGGCCAGCTCCTCTGAGGGCAGGGTTAGCATGGCAGAGATGTGGAAAAGTTTTGTCACCACGCCACAGCTAACTGCACCACCACCTGATACGGAACGTGTTAGCAGGAGGCAACATTTCACTAACATGGTGGAACAGTACCTGTGCACACCCCTCCACGTACTGACTGATGATTCGGCCCCATTCAACTACTGGGTCTCCAAATTGTCCACGTGGCCAGAGCTAGCCTTTTATGCCTTGGAGGTGCTGGCCTGCCCGGCGGCCAGCTTTTTGTCTGAACGTGTATTCAGCACGGCAGGGGGCGTCATTACAGACAAACGCAGCCGCCTGTCTACAGCCAATGTGGACAAGCTGACGTTCATAAAAATGAACCAGGCATGGATCCCACAGGACCTGTCCATCCCTTGTGCAGATTAGACATCAACTACCTCCCCTTAACCATATATTATTGTACTCCAGGGAGCTTCCTCATTCAATCCTATTTTTATCTTCATTTTACCATTATATTGCGGGGCAACCCAAAGTTGAATGAACCTCTCCTCTGCCTGGGTGCCGGGGCCTAAAAATATCTGACAGTGGCCTGTTCCAGTGGTGGGTGACGTGAAGCCTGATTCTCTGCTGACATGAAGCCTGAATCTCTGTTATGGGACCTCTCTCCTCTGTCTGGGTGCCAGGGCCTAAATATCTGACAATGGACTGTTCCAGTGGTGGGTGACGTGATGCATGATTCTCTGCTATGACATGAAGACTGATTCTCTGCTGACATGAAGCCAGACTCTATGTTATGGGACCTCTCTCCTCTGTCTGGGTGCCGGGGCCTAAATATCTGACAATGGACTGTTACAGTGGTGGGTGAAGTGAAGCCTGATTCTCTGCTGACATGAAGCCAGATTCTCTGCTATGGGACCTCTCTCCAATTGATATTGGTTAATTTTTATTTATTTTATTTTTATTTTAATTCATTTCCCTATCCACATTTGTTTGCAGGGGATTTAACTACATTTTGCTGCCTTTTGCAGCCCTCTAGCCCTTTCCTGGGCTGTTTTACAGCCTTTTTAGTGCCAAAAAGTTCGGGTCCGCATTGACTTCAATGGGGTTTGGGTTCGGGACGAAGTTCGGGTCGGGTTCGGATCCCGAACCCGAACATTTCCGGGAAGTTCGGCCGAACTTCTCGAACCCGAACATCCAGGTGTTCGCTCAACTCTACTTATCATTAGGAAACATAAGTGGTTGTGCGTTAGTGCATTCTATCTCTTCCACCCCTGGGGAAGGGCTAGGTGGATGCCCTTGGGAAACCCTGGCAGCAGAGTCTTCAAACAGCATAAGAGACTGCTGCATAACTTGAGGCTCAGACAGTTTCCCTGATATGCATGGGGGTGATGTGACAGACTGATGGGCTTGGTTTTCATGCGCCATCTGTGCGCTTTCTGCAGAAGACTGGGTGGGAGATAATGTGAACGTGCTGGATCCACTGTCGACCACCCAATTGACTAATGCCTGTACCTGCTCAGGCCTTACCATCCTTAGAACGGCATTGGGCCCCACCAAATATTGCTGTAAATTCTGCTGGCTACCTGAGGTAGTTGGTTCACTAGGATGTGTGGCTGTGGCAGAACGGCCACGTCCTCTCCCAGCACCAGAGGGTCCACTAACACCACCACGACCATGTCTGCGTCCGCGTCCCTTACTAGATGTTTTCCTCATTGTTACCGTTCACCACAAAAAGAAAAAAATTATTTGGCCCAATGTATTGAATTCAAATTCAGGATTTTTTTTACAGGCACCTAACACTATCTGACTATCTATTTAGGTACCATATTACACTAATATAGGCACAACAGTAACGACAGATTTAGCTGAATATAAATTTTAGGCCTATTATTTAGGCGCTGGGTTTACGGACAGAATTATTTAAACTTGGAAATGCACGGTAGCGTGTGAAGTTATTGAGGATGACACTATCCGCACCTTCAATCTAATATACCCTTTTATGAATAGATTTAAAGTTGGCCTGATACAGCAGAAACCACCATTTAGGGAATTGCTAAGTTGGGAATTGTATTCAACCCAGATCAAAAACTGTGCTTTGGCGGACACTAAATAAATTGACCTGCCTCAGCAATAAACACAGATTTAACTGAATATAAATTGTCACGAGGGTGTCAAGAGCCACGCCTGACTCCGTTATACCCGGGGTCAGGAAGTCGCAGCGGGTGGCTGCGCGCTCTATGTAGCAAGATAGTGCTTTTTCTTTATGGTAGCTTTCTGGGTTTGCCTTCCAACCCTTTTTGGCTCACTCAGGGATCCGTAGCTCCTTCTCCTCAGCTGTCTCTTGTCCAGCACTCCCAACCTCCTTATATTCCCATCTCCCACTTCTCTGGTTTCCAGATATAGAGCTTCCTGCCTGGACTTCTATACTGACCCACTGGAGCTGTGTAGCTGTGATTCCTGGTTGTCGTTCCAGAACGTTACCCTCTGGATCCCTGTTGAGCCTTTGTGGTCTGCTGTTGTCGCCCACCTGGGATTATATGTTTGTCTGTATTGTCTGTCCTCTCCCTGGTGTTTTCCTCTTAGTGTCAGTGGTGCGGACTAGCGATCCCTCCGGCCCGTTCACTATCTAGAGCTCATCTTAGGGAAAGCCAGGGTTTAGGCACGTGATCGGCGTACGGGTGGGGAACCCGTCTAGGGACGTCAGGGCAGTCAGGTGCCAGCTGCAAGGTGAGTCAGGGGTCACCACCTTACCCTCTCCCTTGGGCAGGGCCTTCCCATTTGCGTGACGCCGGTCATTACATTATATCTGGCCCTTATTTTGTGTAGGTAAAAAATAAAATAAATATTTCTTTCTACCTACTTAGAATCCAGTATGGATCCAATTGCTGCTTTGTCAAAGCAACTTCAAGGCCTGTCTTTGGAGGTGGCAGGATTGAAGGCGTCGGTCCTCCAGCAACAGCAGCAATTGCAACAGACCGCAAGCCCAGCGGTTGCTACAGGTAACCAGGTTGTTGCGGAGCCCAAGGTTGCTCTTCCTGACAGATTTTCTGGGGGAAGGGACAAATTTGTGACGTTCCGTGAGGCCTGTAAATTATATTTTAAGCTGCGCTCTTACTCCTCTGGTAATGAAGAACAGCGGGTGGGGGTTGTTATTTCCCTGCTGCAGGGGGACCCGCAATCCTAGGCGTTCTCTTTACCCACTGATTCCCAGGCTCTCCGGTCAGTGGATGAATTTTTTGGGGCCTTGGGTCTCATATATGACGACCCTGACCGAGTCGCACTGGCTGAATCAAAATTACGGAGACTCCTTCAGGGAGAGCGGCCAGTAGAGGAGTATTGCTCAGAGTTCAGTAGGTGGGCTACGGATACCCAGTGGAACGACCCGGCTCTCAGGAGTCAGTTCTGCTCTGGGTTATCCGAAAGGATTAAGGATGCGCTTGCGCTGTATGAGACTCCCTTTTCCCTTGATGCGGTTATGTCCCTTTCTATCAGAATAGATCAACGTCTTAGGGACAGATTGAAAAATCCGGAGCAATTGGTAACCCCTCCCAAGCAGCAGTTACTCTGTACGGACTTAGACGAGCCTATGCAGCTAGGAGGAACTACTCGTCAGGTCCATCCTCCTGAGGCTCGCCGTAGGCGTGGGGTTTGTTTTTTCTGTGGGGAGAGGGATCATTTTATTAATGTCTGTCCTTCCTTCCTCAAAAACAAAAGACCGTCGGAAAACTACTAACCCCAGGCTGTGTGGAGGATGTCAGCCGGGGGGTATACGTTTCCTCCATACGAACATCGCAATTTGTGTTACCAGCGGTTGTTGTTTTTGGCGTTAAGACGGAGACTATTTATTTTTTTCTAGACAGTGGAGCAGGAGTAAATTTGATAGATGCCCATTTTGCCCACACTATGGGTTTGTCTCTCTGTATGCTACAGAGACCTATTCCCATATTCGCTATTGATTCTGCTCCTCTGTCTCAGAGAAACCTCACTCACATTGTCCATAACTTACACCTTCGGGTAGGGGACCACCATAACGAGTTGCTTTCATGTTATGTTCTGGAGGGGCTTCCCACTCCGGTGGTGTTGGGTCTTCCCCGGTTGGTAGCGCACAATCCAGTGGTGGATTGGCAGGCCAGGGAGATATTGGAGTAGAGTGAGCATTGCTTAAATAGCAATTGCTTAGTTGCCTCCATAGCTACCCTACCTATATTTGTTTCAGACTTTGAGGACGTTTTTTCTGAAAAGGGTTGTCAGAAGTTACCACCTCACCGTCCTTATGATTGCCCGGTTAACCTGATTCCCGGTGCAAAATTACCCAAGACCAGGTTATATAATCTTTCGGGTCCGGAGAGACAAGCCATGAAAGATTATATCTCCGAGAGCTTGGCTAAGGGACACATCAGACCCTCTTCTTCACCCGTGGCTGCAGGGTTTTTCTTCGTTAAAAAGAAAGATGGGGGCCTGCGTCCTTGCCTAGATTTTCGCGAATTAAACCGGATAACCATCCGAGACCCATACCCTCTTCCTCTCATTCCTGACCTGTTTAATCAGATTGCGGGTGCTAGGTGGTTCTCCAAACTTGATCTTAGGGGGGGCCTACAATCTTATTCGTATCAAGGAAGGGGATGAGTGGAAGACAGCTTTAACACCCCTGAGGGGCATTATGAAAATCTAGTCATGCCTTTCGGTCTGACCAATGCTCCTGCTGTCTTCCAACATTTCGTTAATTACATTTTTAGTCATCTTATCGGCAGGTTTGTGGTGATATACCTAGATGATATTTTAATTTATTCGTCTGATCTGAAAACACATGAGGTGCATGTCAGACAAGTACTGCAGGTCCTACGGACGAATAAATTATATGCTAAAATTGAAAAGTGTGTCTTCGCCGTTCAGGAAATACAGTTCCTAGGTTATTTATTATCTGCTTCAGGTTTCCGTATGGATCCTAGGAAGGTTCAGGCAATTTTAGATTGGGATCTTCCTGAGAACCTCAAAGCACTTCTTGGGCTTCGCAAATTTCTATAGAAAATTCATTAAAAATGATTCGGTGATTGTAAAACCCATTACTGACATGACTAGGAAGGGGACTGATTTTTCTAAATGGTCTGACGCCGCTAAAATTGCTTTTTCCTCTCTAAAAGAGAGGTTTACCTCGGCACCTGTACTAATCAGACCTGATGTCTCCCAGCCTTTTATTGTTGAAGTTGATGCGTCAGAGGTGGGAGTGGGGGCTGTGCTGTCTCAGGGTCCGTCTACTGGCAAATGGCGTCCTTGTACTTTCTTTTCTAAAAAACTATCTGCAGCAGAAAAGAACTATGATATTGGCAATAGGGAACTATTAGCTATTAAACTAGCGTTTGAAGAATGGCGTCACTTTTTAGAGGGGGCAATCCACCCCGTCACTGTGATTACGGACCACAAAAACCTTCTGTACCTCGAATCAGCTAAGCGTCTCACCCCTAGACAAGCTAGGTGGTCGCTATTTTTTACCAGGTTTAACTTTGTTATTACCTATCGTCCTGGGGCAAAAAATACCAAGGCAGAAGCATTATCTCGTTGTTTCCCTGGAGGGGGTAATGTGAGTGATCCGGTACCCATTCTACAAAGAGGAGTGGTTGTCTCTGCGGTACACTCTGTTCTGGAGGGAAGGTGTTAGAGGCCCAGGGGGACGCCCCGGTCTCTTGCCCCTCAGAGAAATTGTTTGTACCGTTGAACCTGCGTCTCGAATTATTAAAGAAACATCATAATTCTGCACTTGCTGGGCACCCGGGTAGTAAAGCAACCTTGGAGCTATTGTCTCGTCGTTTTTGGTGGCCAAGGTTGCGTCAGGATGTAATGGATTTTGTGTCTTCTTGTTCTACTTGTGCGCGCGCGAAAGTCTCTCATACATGTCCTGCAGGGTCTTTATTGCCACTTGTCATTCCCAATAGGCCATGGACACATCTGTCAATGGATTTTATCACTGACTTACCTTTGTAAAATAGTTTTCTTGGTAGTAGTGGACAGGTTTAGTAAAATGGTACACTTCATTGCGTTACCCGCACTACCTAATGCTAAGACTCTTGCTCAGGTATTCATCAGTGAAATCATGAAGCTTCACGGGGTCCCTTCCGATGTTGTTTCGGATCGGGGAACCCAGTTTATTTCTAAATTTTGGAAAGCTTTTTGTTCCCGTTTGGGGGTACACTTGTCCTTTTCCTCAGCTTTCCATCCTCAGTCGAATGGACAGACTGAGCGTACCAACCATATCTAAGATGTTTTGTGTATGAAAACCAAGAGGTGTGGTCATCATATTTACCGTTAGCCGAGTTTGCCATAAATAATCGCAGTCAGGAATCTACTGGTAAGTCACCATTTCTTGGTGCATATGGTTTTCATCCCGAATTCTGTACTTTCAAAGAGGGGGGGTCTTCTGGGGTTTCCCGAAGAGGAACGGTTTTCGTCATCTCTTTTATCTGTATGGCAGAAGGTGCAAGCTAACTTGAAAAATATGGGAGGTAAATATAAATGCATGGCTGATAAGAGACGGTCGCCAGGTTGTCTACTAGGAATATTAAATTAAAGGTTCCCTCTTGGAAACTGGGTCCTAGGTTCATTGGCCCTTACAAAATAATAGCCATCATTAACCCTGTGGCTTTTCGCCTGGAGCTACCTCAGACTTTTAAAATCCATAACGTTTTCCATAAGTCGTTACTCAAGAAATATGTTCCACCTCTAGAACCGTCACCGCTGCCACCCCCTCCTGTTGTTGTGGATGGTAATCTAGAGTTTCAAATATCCAAAATTGTTGATTCTCGTCGGGTCCGCCGCTCTCTTCAATATCTGGTGCATTGGAGGGGTTACTGTCCCAAGGAAAGAATGTGGGTTCCAGCGTCTGAGGTAAACGCCGACAGGTTAGTTCGGGCTTTTCATGCCTCTCATCCTGAGAGACCTAGTCCTGAGTGTCCGGAGGCCCCTCGTAGAGAGGGGGGTACTGTCACAAGGGTGTCAAGAGCCACGCCTGACTCTGTTATACCCGGGGTCAGGAAGTCGCAGCGGGTGGCTGCGCGCTCTATGTAGAAAGATAATGCTTTTTCTTTATGGTAGCTTTCTGGGTTTGCCTTGCAACCCTTTTTGGCTCACTCAGGGATCCGTAGCTCCTTCTCCTCAGCTGTTTCTTGTCCAGCACTCCCAACCTCCTTATATTCACCTCTCCCACTTCTCTGGTTGCCAGATATAGAGCTTCCTGCCTGGACTTCTATACTGACCCACTGGAGCTGTGTAGCTGTGTTCCCTGGTTGTTGTTCCAGAACGTTACCCTCCGGATCCCTGTTGAGCCTTTGTGGTCTGTTGTTGTCGCCCACCTCGGATTATATGTTTGTCTGTATTGTCTGTCCTCTCCTTGGTGTTTTCCTTTTAGTGTCAGTGGTGCGGACTAGTGATCCCACCGCCCCGTTCACTACATAGGGCTCATCTTAGGGAAAGCCAGGGTTTAGGCATGTGATCGGCGTACGGGTGAGGAACCCGTCTAGGGACGTCAGGGCAGTCAGGTGCCAGCCGCAAGGTGAGTCAGGGGTCACCACCTTTCCCTCTCCCTTGGACAGGGCCTTCCCATTTCCCTCCCTTTGCGTGACGCCGGTCATTACATAAATTTTAGGCCTATTATTTAGGCGCTGGGTGACAGGTATACGTTTACGGACAGAATTATTTAAACTTGGAAATGCACGGTAGCGTGTGAAGTTATTGAGGATGACACTATCCGCACCTTCAATCTAATATACCCTTTTATGGATAGATTTAACCTTGGCCTGATAGTAATTCCCTAAATTTGTGGTTTCTGCTCTAAGTTGGGAATTGTATTTCAACCCAGAACAAAAACTATGCTTTGGCAGACACTAAATAGATTGACCAGCCACAGCAGTATCAACAGATTTAGCTGAATATAAATTTTAGGCCTAGTATTTAGGCGCTGGATGATCGGTATACGTTTACGGACAGAATTAGACTTGGAGATGCACGGTAGCGTGTGAAGTTATTGAGGATGACCCTATCCGCACCTTCAATCTAATATACCCTTTTATGGATAGATTTAAAGTTGGCCTGATACAGCAGAAACCACTGATTTAGGGAATTGCTAAGTTGGGAATTGTATTCAACCCAGAACAAAAACTGGGCTTTGGCGGACACTAAATGAATTGACCAGCCTCAGCAATAAACACAGATTTAGCTGAATATAAATTTTAGGCCAATTATTTAGGCGCTGGGTGACAGGTATACGTTTACGGACAGAATTATTTAAACTTGGAAATGCACGGTAGCGTGTGAAGTTATTGAGGATGATACTATCCGCACCTTAAATCTAATATACCCATTTATGGATCAATTTAAACTTGGCCTGATACAGCAGAAAAAACAGAAAAAAAATATTTAGGGGATTGCTAAGTTGGGAATTGTATTCAACCCAGAACAAAAACTGTGCTTCCGCAGACCGCAGACAGTATTACAATTGGCTAGCCACAGCTGAAACACCAGATTTAGGGTACTGCTATTTTGGCCAATTGTATTTTACCCCTCAATAAAATAGCAAGCACAGCCAAGCCCCTGATGTAGGATATAGCAAAAAAATAACCACACTATTGATGGTTAAATGGACTTGGTGGCAGCTTGTGCTGGCGCACCACAAGACACAAAATGGCCGCCGATCACCCAAGAAAAAAGTGACATAAAAACGCTCTGGGCAGCCTCAAAACAGTGAGCAATTAAATAGCAGCAGTTCAATGATCCACAGCTGTAGATCGATCACTGAATGAAGTCTTTTGGAGGAGTTAATCTGCCTAATCTCGCCCTAACGTCGCAGCAGCAACCTCTCTCTACGCTTGTATCAGCAGAGTGACGTGCAGCGCTACGTGACCCAAGCTTATATAGAGGCTGGGTCACATGCTGCACTGGCCAATCACAGCCATGCCAATAGTAGTCATGGCTGTGATGGCTTCTTGGGGCAGGTAGTATGACGCTTGTTGATTGGCTGCTTTGCAGCCTTTCAAAAAGCGCCAAGAAAGCGCCGAACACCGAACCCGAACCCGGACTTTTACGAAAATATACAGTTCGGGTTCGCTCATCCCTAATCAGAAGGCGTTCTTGGGCACTGCAGGGGGGCATCACTGGGCACCGGAGAGTGAGAAAAACGCCCCTCTGGGCACCTTGGACCCTAATTAGCATAACATAAAATTCGCTTTTACATCAAAACTACATAATACGAAATAAAGTAAAAAGAAGAGTCCTGGAAATAAGCTACTTTAGTCAACATAGCGATGGGGCCAGGTTAAAATTGTAAAAGGAGGTAACAGAATCCCTTTAAGGGGAGTACATTTAATTTTTCATATTCTTCTATATTTCTAGAGATTTGTATACCTAAATATTTAAAACTCTCGTGTTTCTCAAGCACCTGCACCCTTAAGCCATTCTGTAATTGCCACTTCCCTAATAACATCATATAGGATTTCCCCCAATTAATGTTTAAACCAGAAAAAAAAAAACGTATCTATTATATCTATTACTCTATTAAACTGGTCCCCAGTGTTGTGCATAAATAATAAAACATCATCGGCATACATAGATAATTTTTCTTTTCCTTCCTCATATTGAAAACCTTTGAACTCCTTATCATTTCTTATTTTAGATGCCGAGGGCTCTATTGCAATAGCAAATAGTAATGGGGAGAGAGGGCATCCCTGCCTAGTGCCCCTATAGAGGGCAAAAGGCAGGGACAAGGTCCCATCCACCATCACCCTAGACCTCGGGTAGGAATATATAAGCTGGACCCATCTTATAAATCCCTCCCCTATACCAACCCTTTTCAAAACTGCCCATAAATACTCCCACTCGATACAGTCAAATGCCTTTTGAGCATCCAGTGAAAGTATCGCTTTGTCGTCAGTTTCTATTTTATTAGATTCAATATTAAGGAACAGCCTTCTTATATTTGAATATATTGTTCTTCCGGGTATAAGACCTGTCTGATCTTCATGGATTATACCTTTAATCACCTTAGAAAGCCTACCGGCCAAAACCTTTGCCAAAATTTTAACGTCCGTATTGAACAGGGATATCGGTCTATATGAACCGGGGTCTAGTTGTTCTTTACCCTGTTTTGGAATTAATGTAATAATTGCTTCTTTCATTGAGTCTGGTAAGTCACCTATATTTTGGGCCTCACACAGTGTCGCTCTTAGTTCTGGTATTAAGATGGAACATGTATTGGTACATTCCAGGATGTATGTAGAATCGGGGGAAATGTCACCATTTTAACCCCCTCAGCCCCTATGGCTTAAACCCCCTTAATGACCAGGCCACTTTTTACACTTCAGACCTACACTACTTTCACCGTTTATTGCTCGGTCATGCAACTTACCACCCAAATGAATTTTACCTCCTTTTCTTCTCACTAATAGAGCTTTCATTTGGTGGTATTTCATTGCTGCTGACATTTTTACTTTTTTTGTTATTAATCGAAAATTAACGATTTATTTGCAAAAAAATGACATTTTTCACTTTCAGTTGTAAAATTTTGCAAAAAAAACGAGATCCATATATAAATTTTGCTCTAAATTTATTGTTCTACATGTCTTTGATAAAAAAAAAATGGGTAAAAAAAAAATGGTTTGGGTAAAAGTTATAGCGTTTACAAACTATGGTACAAAAATGTGAATTTTCGCTTTTTGAAGCAGCTCTGACTTTCTGAGCACCTGTCAAATATCTTGGTCAAATGCCAACTTTGTATAAAAAAATGGGAAAAGTTGTCTTTTGCCAAGATATTTCTCTCACCCAGCATGGGTATATGTAAAATGACATCCTAAAACACATTCCCCAACTTCTCCTGAGTACGGAGATACCAGATGTGTGACACTTTTTTGCAGCCTAGGTGGGCAAAGGGGCCCACATTCCAAAGAGCACCTTTCGGATTTCACTGGTCATTTTTTACAGAATTTGATTTCAAACTCCTTACCACACATTAGGGCCCCTAGAATGCCAGGGCAGTATAACTACCCCACAAGTGACCCCATTTTGGAAAGAAGACACCCCAAGGTATTCGCTGATGGGCATAGTGAGTTCATGGAAGTTTTTATTTTTTGTCACAAGTTAGTGGAATATGAGACTTTGTAAGAAAAAAAAAAAAATCATCATTTTCCACTAACTTGTGACAAAAAATAAAAAATTCTAGGAACTCGCCATGCCCCTCACGGAATACCTTGGGGTGTCTTCTTTCCAAAATAGGGTCACTTGTGGGGTAGTTATACTGCCCTGGTATTCTAGGGGCCCAAATGTGTGGTAAGTAGGTAAATGACCTGTGAAATCCGAAAGGTGCTCTTTGGAATGTGGGCCCCTTTGCCCACCTAGGCTGCAAAAAAGTGTCACACATGTGGTATCTCCGTATTCAGGAGAAGTTGGGGAATGTGTTTTGGGGTGTTATTTTACATATACCCATGCTGGGTGAGAGAAATATCTTGGCAAAAGACAACTTTTCCCATTTTTTTTATACAAAGTTGGCATTTGACCAAGATATTTATCTCACCCAGCATGGGTATATGTAAAATGACACCCCAAAACACATTCCCCAACTTCTCCTGAATACGGAGATACCACATGTGTGACACTTTTTTGCAGCCTAGGTGGGCAAAGGGGCCCAAATTCCTTTTAGGAGGGCATTTTTAGACATTTGGATACCAGACTTCTTCTCACGCTTTGGGGCCCCTAAAATGCCAGGGCAGTATAAATACCCCACATGTGACCCCATTTTGGAAAGAAGACACCCCAAGGTATTCAATGAGGGGCATGGCGAGTTCATAGAAAAAAAATAATTTGGGCACAAGTTAGCGGAAATAGATTTTTTTGATTTTTTTCTCACAAAGTCTCCC
This sequence comes from Bufo bufo, assembly GCF_905171765.1. Classification (NCBI taxonomy): domain Eukaryota; kingdom Metazoa; phylum Chordata; class Amphibia; order Anura; family Bufonidae; genus Bufo; species Bufo bufo. Next base: position 6,350,496 of record NC_053393.1, on the reverse strand, counting down.
TTTCCGCTAACTTGGGACAAAAATTTCAATCTTTCATGGACTCAATATGCCCCTCACGGAATACCTTGCGGTGTCTTCTTTCCAAAATGGGGTCATTTGTGGGGTGTTTGTACTGCCCTGGCATTTGAGGGTCTCCGCAATCATTACATGTATGCCCAGCATTAGGAGTTTCTGCTATTCTCCTTATATTGCGCATACGGGTAATGAGATTTTTTTTTTCCGTTCAGCCTCTGGGCTGAAAGAAAAAAATGAATGGCACAGATTTCTTCATTCGCATCGATCAATGTGGATGAAAAAATCTCTGCCAAAAAAAAAAAGGAGGGGAAAGGCGTCTGCCAGGACATAGGAGCTCCGCCCAACCTCCATACCCACTTAGCTCGTATGCCCTGGCAAACCAGATTTCTCCATTCACATCAATCGATGTGGATGAATAAATCATTGCCGGGATTTTTTTTTTTTTTTTTTTATATACAAAGTGTTTGCCAAAGCATAGGAACACCGCCACCTCCTCAGCTCATATGCGTCGGCAAACGTATCTTTTACTGCAGAGGAGAAATCTCGTCCTGCAGCGCCGCATACACCGACTTGCGTGTAATCTGACAGCAGCGCAATGCTTCTGTCCGAATGCACATCAGTGCTGCAGCTAGTCGATCGGTTGGTCCACCTGGAAGGTAAAAAAAACAAAAGAAAAAACCAGGCCGCAACACAATAATTTTATTAACTTTGGAAGAGAACATATAAACTTTAACTTTTTGAACTGAACATTAACCTTTTTGCTTACTGGTGTTTTTTTTTTTGTTTTTTTTTTACCTTTATAGAACAAAACTCTCCTTCCCCATGGGACAATGTGCAAAGCGCAAATCGCCCAAAGATGTGGCGAAGTACGTTATGCACTTTGTCCCATGTGAAAGGAGAGGTTTGCAGCAGCTGTGAGTGAATGGGCCCTAATAGCCCTGTGTGCCTGTCCTGGTGAGATGTGATCCCTATGCTAGGTGTACCTGTGTGTGGTACTTCCGGAAACACTCTCCTAAGCATAGGGCAGGGTGGTCAGGACAGTCAGGACAGAAATAGCGGGTGTCACGCCTTATTCCACTCCTGCTACAGACACGACATCTTTTTCGGGGTGACGGTTGGGTTGAGGTACCAGCAACGACATTGGGGAAATGTCGCTCGTGTAGACGGCTAACTACACTGGTGGATGGGGCCACGGAACCTTCTGGATATAGGAGGTTCTCGATGATCTCTTCCTGGAATTTGAGGAAGGATCGTGTTCTCCCAGCCTTACTGTAGAGAACAAAACTATTATACAGCGCCAATTGAATCAAATATACAGACACCTTCTTATACCAGCGTCTGGTTCTGCGGGAAACTAAATACGGAGACAACATCTGGTCATTGAAGTCCACCCCTCCCATGAGCAAATTATAGTCGTGGACTGAGAGGGGCTTTTCAATGACACGGTTTGCACGCTCAATTTGGATTGTCGTGTCTGCGTGAATGGAGGAGAGCATGTAAACGTCACGCTTGTCTCTCCATTTCACCGCGAGCAGTTCTTCGTTACACAAGGCAGCCCTCTCCCCCCTTGCAAGACGGGTGGTAACGAGCCGTTGGGGGAAGCCACAGGTGCCACAGGCGCAAATCCGTTCTAGAAACAAATGCCTAAAGAGGGCCACACTTGTGTAGAAATTGTCCACATAAAGATGGTACCCCTTGCCGAATAAGGGTGACACCAAGTCCCAGACTGTCTTCCCACTGCTCCCCAGGTAGTCAGGGCAACCGACCGGCTCCAGGGTCTGATCTTTTCCCTCATAGACACGAAATTTGTGTGTATAGCCTGTGGCCCTTTCACAGAGCTTATACAATTTGACCCCATACCGGGCACGCTTGCTTGGGATGTATTGTTTGAAGCCAAGGCGCCCGGTAAAAGGTATAAGGGACTCGTCTATGCAGATGTTTTGCTCTGGGGTATACAAATCTTCAAATTTCTGGTTGAAGTGGTCTATGAGGGGCCGAATTTTGTGGAGCCGGTCAAAAGCTGGGTGGCCTCTGGGACGGGAGGTGGTGTTGTCGCTAAAATGCAGGAAACGCAGGATGGTCTCAAATCGTGTCCTGGACATAGCAGCAGAGAACATGGGCATGTGATGAATTGGGTTTGTGGACCAATATGACCGCAATTCATGCTTTTTAGTTAGACCCATGTTGAGGAGAAGTCCCAGAAAAATTTTAATTTCGGAAACTTGGACTGGTTTCCACCGGAAAGGCTGGGCATAAAAGCTTCGCGGGTTTGCGGTTATAAATTGTGTGGCATACCTGTTTGTTTCTGCCACAACTAAGTCTAAGAGCTCCGCAGTCAAGAACAGCTCAAAAAATCCCAGGGCCGAACCGATATGAGCCGTCTCAACCCGAACTCCAGACTGGGCGGTGAAAGGGGGAACTAATGGTGCGGCTGAAGTTGGTGACTGCCAATCAGGGTTTGCCAGCACCTCAGGGATTCTAGGGGCTCTACGGGCCTGTCTGTGCGGTGGCTGCGACAGGGTAACTACTGCACGTGCCACCGTACCAGCTTCAACTGCCCTTCTGGTGCTCGCTACTTCACCATGTTGTACGGCAGTGCTGGTACTAGGTCCAGGAAGGGCTGCGCTGCTGGTGTATGCCTCACCACGTGATCCGGCAGCGACAGCCCCACTCTGCTGCTCTTGAAGCGGATCCTGCGTAACCTGTGGTCTAGCGACACGGGGCCGGGTACGCCTGTTGCTATCAGGGACCTCAGCCTCCTCGTCCGAACTTTGGGTCAGAGAGCCACTGCTTTCTACAGGTTCATATTCTGACCCGCTAGATTCGTCAGATGAGGGTTCCCACTCCTCATCCGACTGGGTCAGAATCCTGTAGGCCTCTTCAGAAGAATACCCCCTGTTTGACATTTGGACTACTAAATTTAGGGGTATTCCCTGAGACTACCCAAGAAAAAAAGCAAACCTGTCTTACAAAGGGGAGGCTAGCGAAGTACCGGAGGCCGCTGCGGTTGATAAAAAATATCAAAACTGATTTTTTTATCGCCGCAGCGCGTGTAAAGTGAATGTGCAGTGATCAAAAAATATATATTTTTTGTCACTGCGGCGGGGCGGGCGTGGGTGAACGCACGTGTGGGCGACCGATCAGGCCTGATCGGGCAAACACTGCGTTTTGGGTGGAGGGCGAACTAAGGTGACACTAATACTATTATAGATCTGACTGTGATCAGTTTTGATCACTTACAGATACTATAAAAGTACAAATGCTGATTAGCGATACGCTAATCAGCGAATCAGTGACTGCGGTGCGGTGGGCTGGGCGCTAACTGACTAACTACCTAACCAAGGGACCTAAACTATCCTAAAACCTAACAGCCAATACCAGTGAAAAAAAAAAAGTGACAGTTTACACTGATCACTTTTTTTCCTTTCACTAGTGATTGACAGGGGCGATCAAAGGGGTGATCAAAGGGTTAATTGGGGTGCAGGGGGGTGATCTGGGGCTACAGTGTAGTGTTGGTGCTACTCACAGTTCAGTCTGCTCCTCTGCTGGATCCAACCGACGAAAAGGACCAGCAGAGGAGCAGACAAGCCATATAACAGATCATACTAATACATTACTAATATGATCTGTTATATGGCTTGTGATTGGATTTTTTGAAAATCGCCAGCCTGCCAGCCAATGATCGTGGCTGGCAGGCTGGTGACGAACTTGTTCTTTAACTTTTGCCGGCCCGCGATGCGCATGCGCGGGCCGGCTCTGACCGAAATCTCGCGTCTCGCGAGATGACGCACGGATGCGTCCAGGAGGAATGAATCAACCACCTTCCGGACGCATCCGTGCGTTAGGCGGTCGGGAGGTGGTTAATTAAAGCGATTGTACTCAGCCAAGAAAAGCCATATGTCTTTATGGAGGACGGCTTAGTGTTAATATCTTTCAGTAGTGTTAAATAATTGGTTTGAAGTAGTCATGTAGGGGGATGGGAAGTGTCATCCATATTAAGGGGTACGAACTGTGATTTACTCACATTCATTTTCATAGTAAGACACTGAGCTGTATTCTGACATCACATCTGACAGGGAAGTAGAAGGGTTAAAAAGAATCATTATGGTGTCGTCTGCAAATAGCCCAATCCTGTGGACTGAGTCATGTACAGTCATGGCCAAAAGTTTTGAGAATGACATAAATATTGGAAATTGGAAAAGTTGCTGCTTATGTTTTTATAATAGTAATTTGCATCTACTCCAGAATGTTATGAAGAGTGATCAGATGAATTGCATAGTCCTTCTTTGCCATGAAAATTAACTTAATCCCAAAAAAACCTTTCCACTGCATTTCATTGCTGTCATTAAAGGACCTGCTGAGATCATTTCAGTAATAGTCTTGTTAACTCAGGTGAGAATGTTGACAAGCACAAGGCTGGAGATCATTATGTCAGGCTGATTGGGTTAAAATGGCAGACTTGACATGTTAAAAGGAGGGTGATGCTTGAAATCATTGTTCTTACATTGTTAACCATGGTGACCTGCAAATAAACGCGTGCAGCCATCATTGCGTTGCATAAAAATGGCTTCACAGGCAAGGATATTGTGGCTACTAAGATTGCACCTCAATCAACAATTTATAGGATCATCAAGAACTTCAAGGAAAGAGGTTCAATTCTTGTTAAGAAGGCTTCAGGGCGTCCAAGAAAGTCCAGCAAGCGCCAGGATCGTCTCCTAAAGAGGATTCAGCTGTGGGATCGGAGTGCCACCAGTGCAGAGCTTGCTCAGGAATGGCAGCAGGCAGGTGTGAGCGCATCTGCACGCACAGTGAGGCGAAGACTTTTGGAAGATGGCCTGGTGTCAAGAAGGGCAGCAAAGAAGCCACTTCTCTCCAAAAAAAACATCAGGGACAGATTGATCTTCTGCAGAAAGTATGGTTAATGGACTGCTGAGGACTGGGGCAAAGTCATATTCTCTGATGAAGCCTCTTTCGGATTGTTTGGGGCATCTGGAAAAAGGCTTGTCCGGAGAAGAAAAGGTGAGCGCCAACATCAGTCCTGTGTCATGCCAACAGTAAAGCATCCTGAGACCATTCATGTGTGGGGTTGCTTCTCATCCAAGGAGTGGGCTCACTCACAATTTTGCCCCAAAACACAGCCATGAGAAAAGAATGGCACCAAAACACCCTCCAACAGCAACTTCTTCCAACAATCCAACAACAGTTTGGTGAAGAACAATGCATTTTCCAGCACGATGGAGCACCGTGCCATAAGGCAAAAGTGATAACTAAGTGGCTCAGGGACCAAAACGTTTACATTTTGGGTCCATGGCCTGGAAACTCCCCAGATCTTACTCCCATTGAGAACTTGTGGTCAATCCTCAAGAGGCGGGTGGACAAACAAAAACCCACTAATTCTGACAAACTCCAAGAAGTGATTATGAAAGAATGGGTTGCTATCAGTCAGGAATTGGCCCAGAAGGTGATTGAGAGCATGCCCAGTCGGATTGCAGAGGTCCTGAGAAAGAAGGGCCAACACTGCAAATACTGACTCTTTGCATAAATGTCATGTAATTGTCGGTAAAAGCCTTTGAAACGTATGAAGTGCGTGTAATTATATTTCACTACATCACAGAAACAACTGAAACACTTTGTGAAAACTAATATTTGTGTCATTCTCAAAACTTTTGGCCACGACTGTACTTTGAGTCCTGATATGTGGGGTGTGTGACAGGTGCAGCACTATGAAGTGCCTTTAGCGCTGTGGCATTAGAAGAATTTTGGTATCTCTGACTTGTAGTCTAACCAGACTGTCTATTACTCTGTAATTCCTCCAGCGCCGTTCTATGGAAACAGCAGGTTTAAAGAGCAACCAAATGCTTCAAATACCTTCTTTATTAACTTCAACTTTTATGTTGATGTTAGGGGTGCTTAGGGTGCTTGTTGCGGCTGAGTCCCTTAATGGTTTTTTGTCGTGACGCCAGTACCGTTAATGGTGGTACAACCATAGGTAGTAATAATAAGGTAGACAGTGGTAAGATGCAACTCACAACTTTTAATTTGCATGTCTTTTGGTTGCAGCAGTACAATTATGCAGTCTCTAGATGGTACAGAGTTTATTCTGCAAATCCACTGTTTTAGGCTGTTTAGGTTTCTTTGTTTTGGAGCAGTGGGTTACTTCTATGTCAGCGGAACTTCTGGTGAGGTTGCCGGAGGCTATGGTATCCTTCACCTAAAATATCCCAAAGGTCCTTTATTCCTGGTTTACGGCTTTTATCCTTTGGATAAATTTGAATCTGTCCTTTTCTCTTGTCCCTTTCTGGACTAAAACTTTCTTTTAGAGCTGAAGTTCTGGATCTGCACCTTTTCACTCTCTCAGTGTCACTATTCTCACTGATCTCCACACTGACCTGTCTCTGTCCCCACTCTATTCTGCCTCATCAACCCCTTCTCATTAGGCCTGACCTGGATATATATAGGACCTGCACTTTATCCCCATCTAGTGGTGGGATGTATAAATTGCACCTAATAGGCCTGTTAACAGGGATTTTGCAGAGACACAAATGCAAAGTTATACCATACTGTACAATGCAATTGCTAGGATCAAAAAGTACTTTTAAGCAGTGCCCACACACACGTAGTGGGACGCTGCATTTTCACCACTGCCTGTTCCTTTGGAGGACTCTTTTGGCCACAATGTACAGTAACTGTATTAGATTAAATGGGATTGTGTCAGCTGTTCAACAAGATGCAGACGGTGATATATTAGTCCGCTCTTTAATACTGTGGAACAGTAATCCTATGTAGAAACTAACAGATTAACAGGGATTGTGTCAGAGTAGTGCCCTGGAGCAGGGGTACTTTGAAGTCTGGACATTTGTGAACATTTGCCCTATTCCCCCTACGTAAAGACATCAGCTCCTTACTTTATTTCAAAAGCAACCAATCAGAAGCATAATTGTATGGAAAAATACATGTAAACATTATGCCTAGGTGCCCCCTCCATAGGGTTTAAATAAGAGCATGTTTTGGAGGGAAAAAGCCAACATTGTTTACCACCAAACCCAGACAGACTGACCTTTTGAATGTCTGTTTTAGTTCCATTGTTATGTCTGGAAACTTGTCTTTATTTTGCAGCATGGTTGTCAGTGGTATACAGGGCACATGCCTGAGATGTTTGGTGTCAGTATGAAGAACTCGCTTTATGAGATGCCTGAGGCCTTCAGCACATGGGATGGGTGTCAGGTAAGTGCTGGAAACTACAGTTACAAAAAAATATTAAGTAAGTGAATCTTTTGCAATGGTCAGATTTCTTACTTTTATTGTTAATAAAATGTGGTGTGGTTGTCACAATTACAGAGAACTACAGGGCCGACCAATGACACAGGAATAATTGTTCAGACCATGTGGACGTCCGCAGCGTGAGGAGGAAAAGCCAACGTCCACCTGCTGTTCATGACTTCTCATGGGTTGCACAACACAAGACCTGAGCTTTAAAGAGACAGTACTCCTCTTTCTGTGCGTTAGCCAGCCTATTATTGTATAGAACTTTTTGCAAAGCATTTTTCTTCAGCGCATTTACATTGGATTTGATTTTTCTTACACTCGGAATGTCCAGTTGCTCCTCTTTTTTCACAAAAACCTGTTATAAATTTTCTACAGTTAAATTAGTGTGTAAATGAGCTTATTTTAGTGTTTCATAGTGTTAATAATTAATGTTATCCTTACCTTTAACCCTTACATCCTGAAACTGCATAATAAGAGTACCTCGTGGTGCAGCAGGTGACCGGCAGTTGGATCCCTTCTTCTACCATCTGTTTTTCCTCATGATCTAATAGCAATGATATGTCATCAGGATAATATATATTGTCGCTGCAATTCAGGACAAGTCCCAAATTAGGGAACTACACTTCGCTTGTCTGTGGGATTCAAATTGGTTATTAAGTTTCCCATGTGCCAGGGGATGCGGTCAACCTGAGAATCAAAGACCAAGACACTTTTATGGTTAAAGGATTCTCTGCCGGGCAACGTCTGTAGAGTTAATTTTATTAGTTGTACATTGTGGGTTTAACCACCCCCTTTAGCCATCAATTTTTTTTATGTCCAATCACAATTATTTATTAAAGCAACCAATCAGAAGCATAATGGTATGGAAAAATACATCTAAACATTACGCCTGGGTGCCCCCTCCACACACTATATTTAATAATGTCTGTGTCTGAGCAGTTCCCTATTTGTTGTATCTAACTTCCTTCAAGAGAACAAAACAAACTATATTTCTTAAAATGTATGCTCTTCATAGATGTATGTCATATTAGCCCAAGCCATTTAAGCATAACACTTTAAAATGGAGAATACTTGAAAATTAAGTACAATTAGCACAATTAATGTTCACTCACCACTTAATTTCTTTCACAATATCCTGTTCATTTGCACTGTATTTGTGAGGCTCTGTGGAAAAGGTTACTGAATACTGATAGACTTTTGGGACTTTCTAGCTAATAATGAGAAGCTGATAATTTTCCACAGCTGCCATAGGGTTTAAATAAGAGCATGTTTTGAAGGGAAAAAGCCAGACATTGTTTACCACCAAACCCAGACAGACTGACCTTTTGAATGTCTGGTTTACCTCCGTTGTAATGTCTGGAAACTTGTTTGTGTCTAGAAAAACTGCTGTGTCATTGCTATTGAGTAACATTGAAGTGCCAATGTAAGTCTATGACAGACGGAAAGTGTAACAATGTATCTATTTGTGCCAAGTATCTCCGCTCCATCCCTCCCACTAGAAGGTTTTAGTTCAGCTAGAAATGGTATATAAGGTGAGCAGTCAGAGACCCTAGTGTTCTGCAGTCAGGGACCAGTGCTCGGAGGGGAAGACTCTTCCGGACTACTGAGTGACCAGAAGAAGATGCTCAGACGGGGACGCTGAGCCCCAATCCATGGGTCACCAGCCCTGTGACCATGAGCCACCCAGACTACCCTCTACAGAGCGTGGGCCTCCAGCCTTTGACAAGGGTGCCAACCTTCTGATAGAGAGAGGAACAGCCAACTCAGGCCTTTCCTAAGCATCAAACCCTTCTTCTGCCAGTGAGGAGACTGGAGAAGCCAGCCCTATGACTCACCTGTATTGTTTTGCACCTGAGTCCCTTTAGTAAAGAAGCAGATTGGTTAAGACCTTGACTCTCTAGACTTATTTCCCATTGGGGTGCCTTACCAACCCTTCCAGAGAGCAGCAACACGTGGTGACACCTCAACGGTGTTGGGGGAACCAGAGTAGCTTTGGGGACACCCAAAACCTGGCCACTGCATCAGCAGTTCAACAAGATACAAAGAGCAATATATTAAACCGCCCTTTAATACTGAGGCACAGTGATTCTATGTAAAAACGAACAGATTAACGGGGATTGTATCATCAGTTCAACAAGATGCAGACAGCGATATATTAGACTGCCCTTTAATATTGAGGCCCAGTAACTATATATATAGAAACTAACAGATAAACAGGGATTGTGTCAGCAGTTGAACAAGATGTGATTACACTCAAACTGCACTGTCTCTGCAGTCTTCCTATTCTCTCCTTACAGTGTCTAAAAACTCCCCCTACGATCTCCCTAGGCTCTCTCTGCACTCTCCCTATCCAAAATTCTACAATTAAAAGCTTTCTGCAACACTGTCTTTTTCCCTAAGCTCAGCTCACAGTGAAATGGCAGATACTTCGCAGGATGAGGCTTTTTATAGGGCTGTAACATCACAGGCGATGGCTATCTGCGGATTGGCTAGCTGCATGGCAATATAGGTCATATTGCATTCCTGGGCTTCTCACTTTCTCTTTGTAATACGTGCAGAAACCATTTTAGAAAAAAAAGTCTAATTAATTACCATGAAGAGTGAGGAAATTCGGCTTTGCGACAAATCAAATTTTTACTAAACTTCGGATCGAATTCCACTTCGGATGCTTCGATTTGCTCAATGCTATTCAGAGCACCTCAGCAATCAACGGGACGAGATAGGGGTGTAATGAAGGGGCAATCTGTGTCTGGATGGTGGACAACAGAACTGTCAGCAGATAAGAATATCCTCTCTACTGGTGGTCAATCTGGGCTGACTGGAGCCTGTTTGCCGTGTGTGCTCGCTCTCACGTAACAACTGCTCCCAACACCTCCTAACAGTGGGGTTAGAATAGCCTAGATGGTGGAAAAATTTGTAAAAAAAAAAATCCTGCTTCTCTCAGTCCAATGATGTGTCCCCTCTCAAAGTCTGTCAACTGAGCAAAATGTCTAAAAGAGTGCTTTGAATAGTCATGTCTAGCAGTCAACATTCTCACACCAAGAGGTACATTGTCCAAAAGTAGCCTCCGAGAGCCTTCTTATAGGGCAGTGGGGAAGCATCAGACGATATCAGAGAACTGTCCGGGGCCCCATAGACATTAGAATATAGGTGGATATCAGAGAACTGTCTGGGCCCCATAGACATTAGATTATAGGTGGATATCAGAGAACTGTCCGGGGCCCCATAGACATTAGATTATAGGTGGATATCAGAGAACTGTCTGGGCCCCATAGACATTAGATTATAGGTGGATATCAGAGAACTGTCCGGGGCCCCATAGACATTAGATTGTAGGTGGATATCAGAGAACTGTCAGAGTCACTGAATATGTTAATTATGTTACGTGACAATAATGCTATAAATCACAGGCTTTATTTTGCAGCATGTCAGCGGTATACAGGGCACATGCCTCAGATGTTTGGTGTCAGTATGAAGAACTCACTTTATGAGATGCCTGAGTCCTTCAGCACATGGGATGGGGGTCAGGTAAGTAAGTGAATCTTTTGCAATGGTCGGATTTCTTACTTTTATTGTTAATGAAATGTGGTGTGATTGTCACAATTACAGAGAACTAAAGGGCCTTCGATTTTTCTTACACTCAGAATGTCCAGTTGCTACTCTTTTTTCACAAAAACCTGTTATAAAGTGTGTAAATAGGCGTATTTTAGTGTTTCATAGTGTTAACAATTAAAGTTATCCTTACCTTTAACCCTTACATCCTGAAACTACATAATAAGAGTACCTTGTGGTGCAGCAGGTGACCGGCAGTTGGATCCAACAAACTGTTAAGAGGAGAGAAAAAAGGTCATGGGTAGGGTTGAGCGAACCCGAACTGTAATGTTCAGGTTCGTACCGAACTTTAGGATTTTGGGACCCAGGACCCGAACCCGAACATTTCAATAAAGGTTTGGGTTCGGTGTTCGGCGAATCAACAAGCGTCATACTACTTGCCCCAAGAGGCCATCACAGCCTTGCCTACTATTGGCATGGCTGTGATTGGCCAGTGCAGCATGTGACCCAGCCTCTATATAAGCTTGAGTCACGTAGCGCTGCACGTCACTCTGCTGATACAAGTGTAGGGAGAGGATGCTGCTGGACTGGTGATTTCAGGGAGAGCATAGGAGAGAATCTAACTCAGCAATCTACAGACAAATAGTTGTGTGGGTGCAGGGCACTATCGTTTTACCCTGCCCTGAGCTCATTGGCCAAAAAATACAAACTTTTAGAATTCTATTCGTTAGGTGGGTGGCGGCGGCGGCCATATTATGCAAGCTCAGTGCACCAGCACTGCATCTGAGCTTTTGGGACATTGCAAATCACCATTTTTTGGGGGCAAACTACAACATCTGTATTAGTCAGTGTGCAATTTAAGGTAGAAATACACCCATCATTTTCTGGGGTTTGAAAAACACACTCTTTTGACAAAAACCACTATTTTCAGGCACGTGTGAAATTACAGGCTTATATACTGCTGTCAAATTCAGTTTTTAAACAAACACTCATTTGGGCACAAAAAATTTAGTTGGCAGCCTTTGATGCAGATGTCATTGTGAGATACACCCTTAATACATTTGGGTTACATTCAGAGATTTTAAATACCGCCATTTGGTGCACCAATATTGAATTCAGGCCTACACTGGTTCAGGCCCTGTGAGATACCCCCTCTACATACAGGAGTTTGAATTAGGAATTTGAAATACAGCCATTTTGTGCAAAGATATATTTACTACAGGCCTACAGAGGTTCAGGCCCTATGTGATACACCCTATACATACAGGGGTTTTAATTAGGCATTTGAAATACAGCCTTTTAAAATACAGCCATTTTGTGCAAAGAAATCTTTAATTGAGGCCTAGTCTGGTTCTCGTTCTTTTCTACTATTAATTAAACACCCATTTAGAGCAAGATCCTAAATTCAAAAAATATGAGGAGAGCGTCAAATAAGGGACGTGGCCCCGGTCGTGGTGTTGCTGGTGAAGCTCCTGTTGCAGGGAGAGGACGTGGTTGATCTGTGCCAGCTACACGCACAAGTGAAACCCCTTCCTCAGGTGCGAGTGCAGTATGCAGCTCTGCAGGGTGAGCGATGGTGAGGTCACAGGGGTAGTTACTAACCGAGGGTGTCTTTTGTACTCACAGTTTTTATATACCCTGGGCAGGCGTACAGCAGTGATGGAGAGGCTGGCACATGGATCCTCTGGGGCACACTCTATGTATAGGGACCAGGCCAGATGGTAGGTGAGGTGCCCTCGGTGTTGCAGGTTTAATGTGCCTGTGGCAAGATCCCTTTAAGTTCGTGACGCCAGTGCCGGTAACGGTGGCACACCGATTTATTGTAGTAATAAGTGAGGAACACAAGTTGCAGTGAACCAAAACTTCTGTTTACTGAAACAGTTCAACTATTTACAGTCTTTGGGCAGTTCCACATGTAAAATATCAGTAACAGGCAGGCTTTATATAAAACGGCAGGCAAAGTCCTTGCAAGATACTCAGAGGGAATAAACACTTACAGATCAGGCTGCACTTTTCCTCAGATCCTGTCTGTCTTTCTCCAAGGCCCGTATGACCTATTGCTGGCTTTATCCTTGGGTAAAGAAACCTTCCTCTGGTATATGTCTCCTTGCTGTAAATATATCCTTCTGCCCTTCAGCTCTCTGGCTGGAATAAACTTGGCTCTGCACTGTACTTTCACAGGAACTGGGATTTTCTCAGGAGGCAAAACTCTTCCCCTGGATGCAACTTCTGAGCTTCTTTTGCTCAGGAACCTCAGGCAGGCTAGACTGCACTCACTAGCCTCCTGGACTATTCTGCACTAACTCTTTCCTGTCTGGGTCTAACTATATATACTAGGGGGTTCCCTAGCTCTCTCTACAGCTTGGGAGGAGAAACTACACCCCTAACAGGCCTGGTACACAGGAATTAACATGGCATTATAATGCAATACAAAATACTATTCTCCCACAGGAGGTGGGAGCAACATAACCCTTAGTAGTGCCCACCTTTACGTAGTGGGACACTACATATCCCATTGCTTTGAGGTTGCCCGTCCTCGGCGCAACACAGGGGGTCCGCCCAGCTGGAGACTGTGACCTGAAAGACAAAAATGCAAAGCATTCATATAAATCTACATTTGCAATGAAAATATCAGGCAGCTCCGCTGGCAAAGGAACAAGTGCGGTGAAAAGGGGCGTCGTTCTCTTCATACAGGATCGAACAGGGAACAGGGGCGCTGACCTGGTACAGTGTATCAGGAATAACCAGGATAGTCCATAATAATAAAATACAATAGTCCCAAAAAACAGCATCTCAGAGGCCCACATGCGCTGGGGTCATCTCTGGGCACAGTTCTTGAATTAAGATTGCACATAAAAGTCACAGCACAAAACTCCCCATTGCAGGGATACTTTCCCCTGATAAGTCCTGGTAGATAAAAATTAGTGCTGCAATGTCCCTATTCAACCTGAAAAGGGGGTTAAAAGTATAAAGTGCAAAAACAACAGGCACAACTTGGCTTGGCACTTAAGGCAGGCAGGATGTCCTGGTAAACGATATGGCAGAAGAACATTAGTATTTTCAGTGGTCTCACAACCACCACTGAGACTCCTGTCCTGAAACAGTTAAATTCAACATATATGGGTCCATCAGCAATCATGGCCTAGCAGGCCTACTTACAGGTACGTATCCAGTTCATACTGGTCATCAGATGTGGTGCATCCTGGCTCCGCTCGGAGTCTTGGCCTGGAACAGGGATCCACGCTTGGTTGGGCCCACAAAATAGTATTGGCAGGCAATTGCAGAATAAATGGGCCAGTCACTGGTATAGGCTCCGCAAGCCTGGGGGTTAATGCCGCAGGAGGGTCCATAGGTCTGGGTGGCGCCGGCTTCAGGCGACGAACCCGACTCCTGGTATAACAGAGTCTTTCTGGTACCGCAACGGTGGGCACAGCGCTGGTAGTCGCCAAACTGTCGGCAACGGGAATTTCTACTGCAGGCTCGGGGACATCAGAGTTCGTTGGGGGATCATTAGTGTCCGGTGCCACTCGGGACGCTACAAGTTGGCGCAGGCCATGAAGATGGATCTCTAACCTGGCAATCTGATCCTCCAGTCTCTTGGGCGATGCTCCGCTGCAGGGAACCGGCACAGTCGCAGCAGGCTCAGGTGCGAGGTCGCAACTTTTCTCTCGCCGCAGGGCATCAAGGGCTTCCTGGAACTTTTTCACATTCTCCAGCCCCGCCTGAGTCTTCTCCCTGCGGGAAAACTCAGGTGACGGATAAGGGCTCACCCATTTTTCCAGCACTGTGGGCTGCCAAAAGATATTGGGGCCGGTAAAGGAACCCCTCTCCTGGTACGTATTATGGGCAGGTTCCACAGGTTTCTCTTGTTCGTATCCCGGACTGGTGGGCTCTTCAGGTTCTTACCAGTCTTCGGGTCCCGGCTTGGGACAGGCTACGGCCATGGCATACGGACCTCTCAGGCCCTCAGCGGGGGTGAACTCCACCTCTTCTCCTTCGCGGAGGTTGTTTAAATGTTCGGGGAGGTAGCTTCGCTTTACAGACCTCCGGTTCACAAACAGGTCTCGGCCTGTGGAGTAGTCTTTAATAAATCCGAACCCCCGATTTTTATCAAACGCCACTACTACCCCCGTTCTCCTCTACAAACGGGGCTGAGTATTCTCATGACGCTCATAGACAGTTTTTGCGAGTTCTTCAAAATAGATTTTCTTTCGGGTAGTCTTTTGAATTGCCGCGGCGCGTACCTCGGCCATTAGCACAGGCCATTGCGCATTAGGCTGGGTAAATCCACTCCACGAGCCAGGGCACGGCTCAGACTGCGACCGCTGTGGAAAGCAAGGTGGCCCCTCCGGTCCCGGAGTATAGGCGGGTGGTGCTTCTCCTTCCTCAATTATCGCAGGCTTTGCAATCCTGACGGTAGGTGAAGCCATTCTATTAGTGGAATCCTCTCTCTCCAACATGTTCTATCCTTCTCTGATGAGCGACAGGGCGGCTCGCAGTACTTCGCCCAAGACCTCCAACTGCTCCGGGAGGCCGCCCCCTAGGTACTCCAACATGGAGGAGGCGGAGTCCATATTGGTAGACATGCAAATTACAGGCGGTGGCGCAAAAATACAGTCCTTCCCGCTCTCTCAGCAGAAGGCGCCAATTCTTCCCGCCAACAAAACACAGCGATGGCGCAGCAATAATTCCAGTCAGCTTAAGCGGCCATCTTTAAGCATAAGGCTGTCCGTTCACTGACAGCAAACAGTGACTTAGGACGCAGCAAACAGTCCACAAAAATACAGTTTTCACACCGCAGTTTTTCAGTTCTTTGGCCCAACAATTTTCAAATAAACGGATAGGGCATTTATTACTTGATAGGCAATAACAACACACAGTTCAGATTCCACAATGGCATAGGAATATTCGCATCCTGTTCGTGACGCCAAAATATGCAGTCCGCAGCTCTGCAGGGTGAGCGATGGTGAGGTCACGGGGGTAGTTACTAACCGAGGGTGTCTTTTGTACTCACAGTTTTTATATACCATGGGCAGGCATACAGCAGTGATGGAGAGGCTGGCACATGGATCCTCTGGGGCACACTCTGTGTATAGGGACCAGGCCGGATGGTAGGTGAGGTGCCCTGGGTGTTGCAGGTTTAATGTGCCTGTGGCAAGATCCCTTTAAGTTCGTGACGCCAGTGTTGGTAACAGTGGCACACTGATTTATTGTAGTAATTAGTAAGGAACACAAGTTGCAGTGAACCAAAACTTCTGTTTACTGAAACAGTTCAACTATTTACAGTCTTTGGGCAGTTCCACAAGTAAAATATCAGTACCAGGCAGGCTTTATATAAAACGGCAGGCAAAGTCCTTGCAAGATACTTAAAGGGTATAAACACTTACCGATCAGGCTGCACTTTTCCTCAGATCCTGTCTGTCTTTCTCCAAGGTCCGTAGGCCCTATTGCTGGCTTTATCCTTGGGTAAAGAAACCTTCCCCTGGTATATGTCTCCTTGCTGTAAATATATCCTTCTGCCCTTCAGCTCTCTGTCTGGCTGGAATAAACTTGGCTCTGCACTGTACTTTCACAGGAACTGGGATTTTCTCAGGAGGCAAAACTCTTCCCCTGGAGCTAAACTTCTGAGCTTCTTTTGCTCAGGAACCTCAGGCAGGCTAGACTGCACTCACTAGCCTCCTGGACTATTCTGCACTAACTCTTTCCTGTCTGGGCCTAACTATATATACTAGGCTTGGGAGGAGAAACTACACCCCTAACAGGCCTGGTACACAGGAATTAACATGGCATTATAATGCAATACAAAATACTATTCTCCCACAGGAGGTGGGAGCAACATAACCCTTAGTAGTGCCCACCTTTACGTAGTGGGACACTACATGAGTAGGCGACAAAACCTGCAGCAGTATTTGGTCGGGCCTAATGCTGCTCTATGAATGGTGAGGCCTGAACGAGTACAGGCGATAGTAGATTGGGTTGCTGACAGTGGATCCAGTTCTTTCACATTGTCTCCTACCCAGTCTCCTGCTGAAAGTCTACAGTTGGCAACTGCAGCCGATGTCCATCAGTCTTTCACCTCACCCCCTTGCAAATCAGCCAAGCAGTCTGAGTCCCAAGTCATGCAGCAGTCTCTTCTGCTTTTTGATGTCTCTGTTAGTAGGGTTTCCCAGGGCCATCCAACTAGGCCTGACCCAGAAGTGGAAGAGATTCGGTGCACCGATGCCCAACCACTTATTTTTCAAGATGAGTACATGGGAGGACCATCGCAGCACGTCTCTGATGATGACGAAACACAGATGCCAACTGCTGGGGCTTTCGAAAGTGTGCAGACCGACAAGGAAGGCAGGGGTGAAGACTGGGTGGAAGATGATGTGGAGGACAATAAGGTCCTCGACCCCACATGGAATCAAGGTCATGCGAGTGACCGATGTAGTTCGGAGGAAGAGGCGGTGGTCGCACAGAGCCACCAGCACAGCAGAAGAGGGAGCAGGTTGCAAAAGCGGAGCGGCCGTCCTCTACACAGTACGCCTGCTACTGCCCACTGCAGCAAGGGACCGAGCACACCAAAGCCAGCTCCAAGGAGTTCCCTGGCGTGACAGTTCTTCAGACAATGTGATGACGACAAGACACGAGTGGTTTGCACGCTGTGCAATCAGAGCCTGAACCTGAGCACAACCTGCATGACCAGGCATTTAAGTGCAAAGCACGAGCTGCAGAGGAGTAGACACCTCAAAAATCAAGAAATGTCTCTCGCTCCTCCTGCTTACTCTTCTGCTGCAGTCGCGGCCTCTTCATCCACCTCTGGAGTGACAGTGCCACCTGGCACCCCACAAACAGAGGATCTGCCAGCAACACCAACACCTAGGTCACCAAGCATCTCCACAATGTCCCAAGCAAGCGTTCAGCTCTCCATATCCCAAACGCTGAAGAGGAAGTACCCCCCTACCCACCCGCGATCCCTAGCCCTGAATGCCAGCATTTCTAAATTATTGGAATTTGAAATGCTGTCATTCCGTCTGGTGCAGTCGGATAGTTTTAAAGGCCTTATGGCGGTGGCTGTCCCACAGTACATTGTGCCCAGCCGCCACTACTTTTCAAGGCAAGCCATCCCTTCCCTGCACAACCAAGTAGGGAACAAAATCAGGTGTGCACTGCGCAACGCCATCTGTGGCAAGGTGCACCTGACTACGGATACGTGGACCAGTAAGCATGGTCAGGGCCATTATATCTTCATAACAGCACACTAGGTAAATGCAGTGGCTGCTGGGCCTGAGGCGGATAGCAGTTTGGCGCATGTCCTTCCACCACCAAGGATTGCAGGGTGCTTCAGTTTGGTGGTGCAGAGATTCCTTAGAAATGACCCCGACATGTCAGAGCTGCTGCATAAAGTGTGGGCCGTCTGTCCGCGCTTTAGGAGTTCTCACCCTGCTGCTGCTCGCCTGTCAGCACTGCAGCGTAACTTCGGACTTCCCGCTCACCGCCTCATATGCGACGTGCCCACAAGGTGGAACTCCACCTTGAACATGCTGGCCAGACTGTGCGAGCAGCAGCAGGTGATAGTGGAGTTTCAGCTGCAGCACGCACGAGTGAGACGCTCGGCGTAACAGCACCACTTCACCACCAATGACTGGGCCTCCATGCGAGACCTGTTTTCCTTGTTGCGCTGTTTCGAGTACTCCACCAACATGGCCAGTGCTCATAACGCCGTTCTCAGCGTTACTGTCCCACTTCTATGCCTTCTTGAAAAAACATGCTGGCGATGATGGAAGAGAATGTGGCACAGGAGGAGGAAGATGGATCATTTCGTAGGGTTTCCGGCCAGTCATTCCCAAGTGTCTCCGAGGGTGGGTTCCTGCACCCACAAACCCAAGGTACACAATTGTCCATCCAGGGCACAGTTCTGGAGGATAAGGAGGAGGAGGGTGAGGAGGAGGAGATGGAGGAGGAGGAACCATGTTCACAGCAGGGTGGCACCCAGGCCAGCTCATGGCCATCACTGGTGCGTGCATGGGGGTGTAGTGTACGGGAACTGTAATACCCGTCACTACCAAAGTGTCACTTGGTGTGCTGTCGTCCCTCCTTAATCATGGGGAAGTTGGTATATGTTGTTTTTATAAAATGTCATATAATGTAATGTTATGTATTTCCCTGTTACTGTGAGACTTGCATGTACAGGCCTGCTAGGGGTGTCATTCCGGCTTCTGGTCATTAGCGGGAGCTAGAGAGCCCTAGTTTATATAAGGCCCAGTCAAGGAAGTAACAGTCAGTCTAGTGGAGAGCTCAGAAGTTTCTAGAGCCTGAGGAAGCTGAGAGAGACAGAGGCAAAGATCAGGAAAGCAAGAGGTACTCATAAAGACAGAGGAGGTACTTATTAAAGCTATAGCCAAGGATATAAAGCCAGAACTAGGTTAATGGGCCTTGGTGAAGATATGCTATGTTCCAGGATCAGACAGAATTAGAGTGCAAGCTCCTGTGCTGCAAGTCCTGTGTTCAACACTCTGTAATTACCCTGCTATAACTGAATTGCCTGCATCGACCGAATTGCAAAATCGACTGTATGCTAAGGAACTGCATTTCCATTATTGTCTCTGCTTGAAACCTACTAAAGTTGGAGTTCTGTTTTAAAGCTACGTTTCCTCAATTTATTCCTGCATCCGCAAACGGCGTGCCACCGTTTACTTGGCACTGGCGTCACGAACTATTTCTACCTATACCTGCCCTTGCAGAGAGTCAGCTGTACCAGGTTAGTGTATATTGCACTACATCACCCAGAAACACCTACTGCACACAACTTGAGTACACTGCACCTCTCTTTTGGCGTCACGAACAGGATGCGCACGCTTTCTAGTGCAAGAAGCGTGAACTTTGTGCCTTATACCGTTGCCCTGTGACCAAAGAGACAAATTTGCCTGTTTATTGGAGTGGACTTTGTGGACTGAAAGTCATACCCAAGGTGTGTCAGAAACTTCAAAAAAGCGCTGTGCAGTATTGCGCTACCAAGAGGAAGAAAATCGCCGCATTGGAGTGTGGTTTTGTGGACTTTTTACAATCCTGCTTGCTGTCAGTGAATGGACAGCGTTTTGCTAAAGATGGCCACCGGCTGCCTGGAGTAAAGTTTCCCGCGCCGCTGAGGACATTCGTGGGCGGATCCCTGCAAAGACATGGAGAGTCCCGCCCCTCTTCATCATCGCACCGCCGCGGCCCTGCTTCTCCTGCGTCACCGCGGTCTCAGGACGTCCGGAATCTCGCGAGACTTGGCCTGCGCAAGACCAGCGATACCGGTAAGCACTTGTAACCGGAGGGAAGGGGAGTGTATCGGCCCCTTTAGTCGACAGCGGTCACCTCTCAATAGACTACTATGTCAGAGCCAGGAGTGCCTGAGCAGCCGGCCCCAGGAGAGCTTGCGGCTCCTAATCAATCGACAGCTCCCAGCATGATGCCCTTTACCATGCCTTATTATTTCGGGGCTCCATGGTTCCCTCGCTACAGGGGAGAGACCCATACCCTACGGGACTTTGAAGAAAAGTTGCTGGCACTATTCCGATTATACCCTATAAATGCCGACAAGGAAATGGAAATCATGCTGGCGCAACTGGAGGGGGCTGCCCGCAGGGAAGTGTTATCATGGCCTGCTACTGAGCGGAGTACTCTAGAACAGATATTCACCCGCCTCAGGGCCACTTTTGAAACTAGGACTGCCTCAGAGATAAAGATGCACTTCTTTGGCAAGAAACAGAAGTCCGGTGAGTCCCTCCGTGACTATGCCCTATCACTTCAGGAGGCTTTAGGGGCTGTAATCCAGATAGATCCCAAAGAGGCTGATAACCAGGACCAGACCCTGAGGGAACAATTTATCAACGGGGTGTCTAGTGAACAAATAAGAACCCAGTTAAAGATGCTGTCCGCCCAGCACCCTAACAGTGCCTTTCTGGACTTTAAAGAACTGGCTATAAAGATTCTGGGGTCCACAGTGTCTCCTGAGTTGAGCGCCCTATCTGAGTCATCAGCCTGCAAGCCAAAACCGCTTATCACTAACCGAGCTGAGGCCGGCCAAGCTGTTCAAGTGTCAGCTACCGATAATATTGCCATGCTGACAGAGCAAGTAAATCACCTCACTAAAAGTCTAGAGAAAGTGTGCAGAAAAATAGAGGAATGGGAAAAACCCATAATGCTAGATGAGGAATTCCTGTCACCTCCTAGGCCGTTCCCGCCTCCTTACCAAGAGACTCACCCCAGGGATCCTGGGAGGCGTAATAGAGGTCGCAAGCGGCCCGTGTGTACATACTGCAAAAAGCTGGGACACACAGAATCCACGTGCTGGCAGTTAAACGGGCAACCCCTGAGGCTGAGGACCAACCCTCGGGAGGTAGAACACTAGGTCCAGAGGATCCAAATTGGATGCCACGGTATGTAGGATCCCATCCTAAAATCAATATAGAGATCAACGGGGTCCCCTTTGAAGCCCTATTAGATACTGGGTCTCAGGTCACTACTATTCAGCTGCCTGCATTTGAAAAGTTCTGGGACACCAACCAGTTGACCCAACCGCCTGAATCCTGGGTGGAAATTATCGCCAGCAATGGCAAACCAGTAAAGGTTCATGGATATTGGGAACCCACCCTGCAGGTGGGAGAAGTAACCCTGCCTCAACAGGGAGTGATCGTAGTACAGGCCGGGGACAGAGGAGGACATCCTGTCATTTTAGGCACCAATGTCTTCAAAAACTGTTATTCAGAAATACTTGCTGTATTACATCAGACTTTGCCCACGGCTTCCTCTGCATCCAGGAGGGTGATTCAAAAGACTATTACTGTGTTAAGTGCCCAACAGAGGTTTGCTAATGGGAAAGGAGAAATTTGTACTGCCAAGATCCGTGATAATAAACCTGTGACTTTGCCTCCTAATTCTCAAACTCTTTTATGGTGTCGTGCTGTCCTGGGAGTCCAAGGCCGAGATTATCCAGTCCTGGTGGAACCAATCCAGATGGAGGATTATCCTTATGTGAGAGCTGCCAAGTGCCTGGTGAACGTCTCCCAAGGTAAAGTACCTGTCCGTCTGAGTAACCTGAGTAATCATCCTGTTGCGCTTACTAAGCATTGCAGTGTTGCCCAGCTGTCCCAGGTGTCCTTCCAAGACGTCATTCGTCTTCCAGTGACAGAAAAGCCGCCATCTGCAGTCAGCGGATGTTCGCCGGTGACCCAGCCACAGGTGCCCTGGTGGGAAGAGCTCCATGTAGGGGACGAGACTACCCCCCAACATCAACAAGAAGGGATTCTACAGCTTGTCAAGGAGCACCACCAGGCCTTCAGTAAGCACGCTACTGACTATGGAGAGGTTAGTGCCATACAACACACCATACCTACTGGCTCTCATCCTCCTATCAAGGAGAGGTACAGACCTTTACCGCCTACTTCATATCAGACTGTAAAGGAAATGATCCAAGAGATGAAGGACTCTAATGTAATCCGGGACAGCCGTAGTCCGTGGGCTGCACCCCTGGTCCTTGTAAAGAAGAAGGACGGTGGTATCCGTTTCTGTGTGGATTATAGGAAAATTAATCAAATAACCCACAAAGATGCATACCCACTGCCCCGCATTGAGGAGTCACTAACTGCTCTGGGCTCCTCTGCCTATTTCTCCACATTGGACTTGACCAGTGGCTACTGGCAAGTACCCATGGCCCCTGCAGATAGGGAAAAGACTGCCTTCACTACTCCCATGGGCCTGTTCGAATTCAATTGTATGCCGTTCGGGCTATGTAATGCCCCAGGAACTTTCCAGAGACTAATGGAGCGGTGTTTGGGTCACAAAAACTTCGAAACAGTGCTGCTGTATCTTGATGACATCATTGTGTACTCAAAAACATATGAGGACCATCTGAAGCATTTGGCAGAAGTATTTGAAATCCTTATCAAATATGGCTTGAAGGTAAAGCCATCCAAGTGTCACCTGCTCAAACCTGCAGTAAGATACCTGGGGCATGTAGTAAGCGGAGAGGGAGTGCAACCTGACCCTGATAAATTAGCAGCTGTCCGTGATTGGCCGGTTCCTACTACCGTCAAAGAGGTGAGGAGTTTCCTTGGTTTTGCCGGCTACTATAGACGTTTTATCCCCCATTTTGCTCAAATAGCTGATCCTATCCAGGAACTCTTGAGGGGGCAACCCAAAAAGAGTCCTAGAACTCCTGTGCCCATTGAGTGGAATGAGAAAAGAGAGATAGCGTTCCAATTGCTAAAAAAGAAACTGACCGAGCCTCCTGTGTTAGGTTACCCAGATTATAGCAAGCCTTTCCATCTTTATACCGATGCTAGCAAGCGAGGCCTGGGAGCTGTGTTAGCCCAAATCCAAGAGGGAAAAGAGAGAGTGATAGCATATGCAAGCCGCTCCCTGAAAGGAGCTGAGAAAAATGACCAGAATTATAGTTCCTTCAAACTAGAGTTCCTGGCATTAGTGTGGGCGGTGACAGAAAAATTCAAGGATTATCTAGCCGCCACCCCGTTCATTGCATTCACTGACAATAACCCTCTGGCGCACCTAAATACAGCTAAATTGGGGGCCTTGGAGCAGAGATGGGCCTCTCGCCTTGCCAATTATAATTTCTCTGTAAAGTATCGTGCTGGACGCACTAATGATAATGCTGATGCTTTATCCAGACTTCCCACAGAGACAGCTCCTGATGATGTGCGAGATGCTTGGGAAGATGTAGAGATGCCGGCTTTCTATAACAAGTTTGCTCAACAGGACCAGGCTCGAGCTACCAATGGCAGAGCTGCAGCTCCTTCACCCTCCAGTAGGCCTGATCCTAAAGAAGAAAGGTGGGTGAAACTACAGTCTGAAAGTAGAGTGCTGGGTGAGTTGTTGGACTTCATTACTAGTGGCAGAGCCCCTGAGAGGATCCGGCGTAAGAGTGCAGATCCTGAACTCATCAAATTGTGGAGACAGCGCCATCAACTCTTCATACAAAAGGGCCTATTGCTACGGAGAAGTCTAGACCCAGTGTCCAACGAGAGAGTACACCAGATTCTCATACCCCGACGAGATGCAGGTATGGTGTTGGAGATGTACCACAATCAATCCGGTCACTTTGGGGTCCAAAAGACTGAAGCTACTATCCGCCAGCGGTTTTACTGGGTAGGCATGAGAGAAGACATGGAGAAGTGGTGTCGAGAGTGTGTAGCCTGTGCCTTGAAAAGAAGTGAGCACCATGATCAGAGGGCACCACTGAGACCCATTGTAAGTACCCGTCCTCTTGAACTTGTCGCCATCGACCATGTAAAACTGGAGCCTAGTCGCTCAGGGTATGCTTATGCCATGACTATTATTGACCATTTCACAAAGTTTGTTGTAGCAGTGCCTGTGAGAGACCAGACAGCCAAGACTACAGCCGAAATGTTCTGGAAGCACTTCCTCCTGCCCTACGGATGTCCGGAAAAGATCCTCACCGATCAAGGACCTGCTTTTGAGTCCCATCTGTTCCATGAACTGTGCCGCTTACACAACTGTAAGAAGATCCGGACAACGGCCTACCATCCTCAAGGTAACGGATTATGTGAAAAAATGAATCAGACCTTGATAGAGATGCTGAGGGCCGTGCCTCCTGAGAACAGAGGAGATTGGCCCAGTCTGTTGCCACAGCTCATGTTCACATACAATCATACCATACATTGTTCCACCGGGTATACCCCTTTTTACTTGATGTTTGGGCGCCAAGGGACATTGCCTGCTGATCATTCATTGGACATACATGTACCTGATTGCATTAACCCATTACCTAACACTGACTGGGTTGCTGAGCACCAACGGCGATTGGATGCAGCCAAAGCCATTGTTCAGGAACGTATGGACTTTGCTAGAGACCGACAGCAGAGAGACTATGATCAGGCAGCCCATGCAGAACCCTTGACCATAGGGGCCGTGGTATGGTTAAAGAATAACCGTCGTACCAGCAAATTGGACAGTAAGTGGGAGCTGTAGTGTACGGGGACTGTAATACCCGTCACTACCAAAGTGTCACTTGGTGTGCTGTCGTCCCTCCTAATTATGGAGAAATCGGTATATGTCAGTTTATAAAATATCATATAATGTAATGCTATGTATTTCCCTGTACTGTGAAACTTGCATGTACAGGCCTGCTAGGAGTGTCATTCCAGCTCTTAGTCCGTAGAGGGAGCTAGGGAGCCCTAGTTTATATAAGGCCCAGTCAGGAAGGAGACAGGCAGTCTAGTGGAGAGCTCAGAAGTTTCTAGAGCCTGAGGAAGCTGAGAGAGACAGAGGCAAAGATCAGGAAAGCAAGAGGTACTCAGAAAGACAGAGGAGGTACTTATTAAAGCTATAGCCAAGGATATAAAACCAGAACTAGGTTAATGGGCCTTGGTGAAGATATGCTATGTTCCAGGATCAGACAGAATTAGAGTGCAAGCTCCTGTGCTGCAAGTCCTGTGTTCAACACTCTGTAATTACACTGCTAGAACTGAATTGCCTGCATCGACCGAATTGCAAAATCGACTGTATGCTAAGGAACTGCATTTCCATTATTGTCTCTGCTTGAAACTACTAAAGTTGGAGTTCTGTTCTAAGACTACGTTTCCTCAATTTATTCCTGCATCCGCAAACGGCGTGCCACCGTTTACTTGGCACTGGCGTCACAAACTATTTCTACCTATACCTGCCCTTGCAGAGAGTCAGCTGCTCAGGTTAGTGTCTATTGCACTACATCACCCAGAAACACTATTACACACAACTTGAGTACGCTGCACCTCTCTTTTGGCGTCACGAACAGGATACGCACGCTTTCTAGTGCAAGAAGCGTGAACTTTGTGCCTTATACAGTTGCCCTGTGACCAAAGTGACAAATAACCTGTTTTATTCAAGTGGACTTTGTGGACTGAAAATCATACCCAAAGTGTGTCAAAAACTTCTAAAAAGCGCTGTGCAGTATTGCGCTACCAAGAGGAAGAAAATCGCCGCATTGGAGTGTGGTTTTGTGGACTTTTTACAATCCTGCTTGCTGTCAGTGAATGGACAGCGTTTTGCTAAAGATGGCCACCGGCTGCCTGGAGTAAAGTTTCCCGCGCCGCTGAGGACATTCGTGGGCGGATCCCTGCAAAGACACAGAGAGTCCCGCCCCTCTTCATCATCGCACCGCTGCGGCCCTGCTTCTCCTGCGTCACCGCGGTCTCAGGACGTCCGGAATCTCGCGAGACTTGGCCTGCGCAAGACCAGCGATACCGGTAAGCACTTTTAACCGGAGGGAAGGGGAGTGTATCGGCCCCTTTAGTCGCCAGCGGCCACCTCTCAATAGACTACTATGTCAGAGCCAGGAGTGCCTGAGCAGCCGGCCCCAGGAGAGCTTGCGGCTCCTAATCAATCGACAGCTCCCAGCATGATGCCCTTTACCATGCCTTATTATTTCGGGGCTCCATGGTTCCCTCGCTACAGGGGAGAGACCCATACCCTACGGGACTTTGAAAAAAAGTTGCTGGCACTATTCCGATTATACCCTATAAATGCCGACCAGCAAATGGAAATCATGCTGGCGCAACTGGAGGGGGCTGCCCGCAGGGAAGTGTTATCATGGCCTGCTACTGAGCGGAGTACTCTAGAACAGATCTTCACCTGCCTCAGAGCCACTTTTGAAACTAGGACTGCCTCAGAGATAAAGATGCACTTCTTTAGCAAGAGACAGAAGCCCGGTGAGTCCCTCCGTGACTATGCCCTATCACTTCAGGAGGCTTTAGGGGCTGTAATCCAGATAGATCCCAAAGAGACTGATAACCGGGACCAGACCCTGAGGGAACAATTTATCAACGGGGTGTCTAGTGAACAAATAAGAACCCAGTTAAAGATGCTGTCCGCCCAGCACCCTAACAGTGCCTTTCTGGACTTTAAAGAACTGGCTATAAAGATTCTGGGGTCCACAGTGTCTCCTGAGTTGAGCGCCCTATCTGAGTCACCAGCCTGCAAGCCAAAACCGCTTGTCACTAACCAAGCTGAGGCCGGCCAAGCTGTTCAAGTGTCAGCTACTGATACTATTGCCATGCTGACAGAGCAAGTAAATCACCTCACTAAAAGTCTAGAGAAAGTGTGCAGAAAAATAGAGGAATGGGAAAAACCCATAATGACAGAAGAAGAGTTCCTGTCATCTCCTAGGCCGTTCTCACCTCCATACCAAGAGACTCACCCCAGGGATCCTGGGAGGCGTAATAGAGGTCGCAAGAAGCCCGTGTGTACATACTGCAAAAAGCTGGGACACACAGAATCCATGTGCTGGCAGTTAAACGGGCAACCCCTGAGGCTGAGGACCACCCCTCGGGAGGTAGAACACTAGGTCCAGAGGATCCAAATTGGATGCCACGGTATGTAGGATCCCATCCTAAAATCAATATAGAGATCAACGGGGTCCCCTTTGAAGCCCTATTAGATACTGGGTCTCAGGTCACTACTATTCAGCTGCCTGCATTTGAAAAGTTCTGGGACACCAACCAGTTGACCCAACCGCCTGAATCCTGGGTGGAAATTATCGCCAGCAATGGCAAACCAGTAAAGGTTCATGGATACTGGGAACCCACCCTGCAGGTGGGAGAAGTAACCCTGCCTCAACAGGGAGTGATCGTAGTACAGGCCGGTGACAGAGGAGGACATCCTGTCATTCTAGGCACCAATGTCTTCAAAAACTGTTATTCAGAGATACTTGCTGTATTACATCAGACTTTGCCCACTGCTTCCTCTGCATCCAGGAGGGTGATTCAAAAGACTATTACTGTGTTAAGTGCCCAGCAGAGGTTTGCTAATGGGAAAGGAGAAATTTGTACTGCCAAGATCCGTGATAATAAACCTGTGACTTTGCCTCCTAATTCTCAAACTCTTTTATGGTGTCGTGCTGTCCTGGGAGTCCAAGGCCGAGATTATCCAGCCCTGGTGGAACCAATCCAGATGGAGGATTATCCTTATGTGAGAGCTGCCAAGTGCCTGGTGAACGTCTCCCAAGGTAAAGTACCTGTCCGTCTGATTAACCTGAGTAATCATCCTGTTGCGCTTACTAAGCATTGCAGTGTTGCCCAGCTGTCCCAGGTGTCCTTCCAAGACATCATTCGTCTTCCAGTGACAGAAAAGCCGCCAGCTGCAGTCAGCGGATGTTCGCCGGTGACCCAGCCACAGGTGCCCTGGTGGGAAGAGCTCCATGTAGGGGACGAGACTACCCCCCAACATCAACAAGAAGGGATTCTACAGCTTGTCAAGGAGCATCACCAGGCCTTCGGTAAGCATGCCACTGATTATGGAGAGGTGAGTGCCATACAACACACTATACCTACTGGCTCTCATCCTCCTATCAAGGAGAGGTACAGACCTTTACCGCCTACTTCATATCAGACTGTAAAGGAAATGATCCAAGAGATGAAGGACTCTAATGTAATCCTGGACAGCCGTAGTCCGTGGGCTGCACCCCTGGTCCTTGTAAAGAAGAAGGACGGTGGTATCCGTTTCTGTGTGGATTATAGGAAAATTAATCAAATAACCCACAAAGATGCATACCCACTGCCCCGCATTGAGGAGTCACTAACTGCTCTGGGCTCCTCTGCCTATTTCTCCACATTGGACTTGACCAGTGGCTACTGGCAAGTACCCATGGCCCCTGCAGATAGGGAAAAGACTGCCTTCACTACTCCCATGGGCCTGTTCGAATTCAATTGTATGCCGTTCGGGCTATGTAATGCCCCAGGAACTTTCCAGAGACTAATGGAGCGGTGTTTGGGTCACAAAAACTTCGAAACAGTGCTGCTGTATCTTGATGACGTCATTGTGTACTCAAAAACATATGAGGACCATCTGAAACATTTGGCAGAAGTATTTGAAATCCTTATCAAATATGGCTTGAAGGTAAAGCCATCCAAGTGTCACCTGCTCAAACCTGCAGTAAGATACCTGGGGCATGTAGTAAGCGGAGAGGGAGTGCAACCTGACCCTGATAAATTAGCAGCTGTTCGTGATTGGCCGGTTCCTACTACCGTCAAAGAGGTGAGGAGTTTCCTTGGTTTTGCCGGCTACTATAGACGTTTTATCCCCCATTTTGCTCAAATAGCTGATCCTATCCAGGAACTCTTGAGGGGGCAACCCAAAAAGAGTCCTAGAACTCCTGTGCCCATTGAGTGGAATGAGAAAAGAGAGATAGCGTTCCAATTGCTAAAAAAGAAACTGACCGAGCCTCCCGTGTTAGGTTACCCAGATTATAGCAAGCCTTTCCATCTTTATACCGATGCTAGCAAGCGAGGCCTGGGAGCGGTGTTAGCCCAAATCCAAGAGGGAAAAGAGAGAGTGATAGCATATGCAAGCCGCTCCCTGAAAGGAGCTGAGAAAAATGACCAGAATTATAGTTCCTTCAAACTAGAGTTCCTGGCATTAGTGTGGGCGGTGACAGAAAAATTCAAGGATTATCTAGCCGCCACCCCGTTCATTGCATTCACTGACAATAACCCTCTGGCACATCTAAATACAGCTAGATTGGGGGCCTTGGAGCAGAGATGGGCCTCTCGCCTTGCCAACTATAATTTCTCTGTAAAGTATCGTGCTGGACGCACTAATGATAATGCTGATGCTTTATCCAGACTTCCCACAGAGACAGCTCCTGATGATGTGCGAGATGCTTGGGAAGATGTAGAAATGCCGGCTTTCTATAACAAGTTTGCTCAACAGGACCAGGCTCGAGCTACCAATGGCAGAGCTGCAGCTCCTTCACCCTCCAGTAGGCCTGATCCTAAAGAAGAAAGGTGGGTGAAACTACAGTCTGAAAGTAGAGTGCTGGGTGAGTTGTTGGACTTCATTACTAGTGGCAGAGCCCCTGAGAGGATCCGGCGTAAGAGTGCAGATCCTGAGCTCATCAAATTGTGGAGACAGCGCCATCAACTCTTCATACAAAAGGGCCTATTGCTACGGAGAAGCCTAGACCCAGTGTCCAACGAGAGAGTACACCAGATTCTCATACCCCGACGAGATGCAGGTATGGTGTTGGAGATGTACCACAATCAATCCGGTCACTTTGGGGTCCAAAAGACTGAAGCTACTATCCGCCAGCGGTTTTACTGGGTAGGCATGAGAGAAGACATGGAGAAGTGGTGTCGAGAGTGTGTAGCCTGTGCCTTGAAAAGAAGTGAGCACCATGATCAGAGGGCACCACTGAGACCCATTGTAAGTACCCGTCCTCTTGAACTTGTCGCCATCGACCATGTAAAACTGGAGCCTAGTCGCTCAGGGTATGCTTATGCCATGACTA
Source organism: Bufo bufo (assembly GCF_905171765.1). Classification (NCBI taxonomy): domain Eukaryota; kingdom Metazoa; phylum Chordata; class Amphibia; order Anura; family Bufonidae; genus Bufo; species Bufo bufo. The sequence continues at coordinate 6,320,396 of NC_053393.1, read as the reverse complement.
TTATTGATCATTTCACAAAGTTTGTTGTAGCAGTGCCTGTGAGAGACCAGACAGCCAAGACTACAGCCGAAATGTTCTGGAAGCACTTCCTCCTGCCCTATGGATGTCCAGAAAAGATCCTCACCGATCAAGGACCTGCTTTTGAGTCCCATCTGTTCCAGGAACTGTGCCGCTTACACAACTGTAAGAAGATCCGGACAACGGCCTACCATCCTCAAGGTAACGGATTATGTGAAAAAATGAATCAGACCTTGATAGAGATGCTGAGGGCCGTACCTCCTGAAAACAGAGGAGATTGGCCTAGTCTGTTGCCACAGCTCATGTTCACATACAATCATACCATACATTGTTCCACCGGGTATACTCCTTTTTACTTGATGTTTGGGCGCCAAGGGACATTGCCTGCTGATCATTCATTGGACATACATGTACCTGATTGCATTAACCCATTACCTAACACCGACTGGGTTTCTGAGCACCAACGGCGATTGGATGCAGCCAAAGCCATTGTTCAGGAACGTATGGACTTTGCTAGAGACCGACAGCAGAGAGACTATGATCAGGCAGCCCATGCAGAACCCTTGACCATAGGGGCCGTGGTATGGTTAAAGAATAACCGTCGTACCAGCAAATTGGACAGTAAGTGGGAGCGAAGTCCTTATGTTGTCACTGCAATCCCAAATGTTGGAACTCACACCTATGAGATCACCCGGGAAGACAAGGGATCCCAAATTGTACACCGAAACCGGTTGAAACTCTGCCTGACACCAGAACCTAGTGCCGAGAGTTCTGGATCTGAATATCCTGTGTCAGAGTCAGCAATACAGCCCGAGGATCCTATGCAGGCTGTTAGTAATCTGAGGTATGACGCTGATCCCATGCATTGGCTTCTTACACCTTGGTTGAACTTGCTGGTGCCTGCTCCGGCACCTACTGTAGCTCCACCTCCAGAAGAGCCGGTTCAAGATGCTCCGGATCCAGTTCTCCCTCTCGTGGATATTATTGTTCCAGTTGTTCCTGTTGTTCCAGTTGTTCCTGTTGTTCCAGTTGTTCCTGATCGAGGTCTCCCGGATGGAGACCCTCCTGTTGCTCCTCTCCCTTCTACCTCGTTGCTAAGGGAAGAGGAGACCCCTGTGTTGAGAAGGTCTACCCGGATGACCAGGTGACGTCCGCCAGTCCGGTTAGGAGACTTTGATTATTCTGGTGGTGTCTCCTCTCAAACAGTTGCCACGGGCAATACCCTACTTGACATTTGTGCGCAAGAATGGACTCCTCCACGTGAGCCCTTGCCTGTGATACACCCACGGGAAACTCCTGGGTAGTTCCGTTATTTTGCTGTTCTATCATGGACTTATTCATTGTCATGGACTATCCTGGTTATAATGTTACGCTGTGCCAGGTCAGTGCCCCCGTTCCATTCATTATCCTGAGAGAAGAGAACGACGCCCCTTGTCACCACACTTCACCTTTTCCAATTGGACCTGATGTAAATGTAAATGCAGATGAATGACATATATGTATGCCTGCATGTCTCTTTTTCTATTTCAGGTAGAGATTCCAGTTGGGCGACCCATGATGGAGTACGAGGTCGTACTCAGCTTAAAGCAGTGGGGTATGTAGTGTACGGGGACTGTAATACCCGTCACTACCAAAGTGTCACTTGGTGTGCTGTCGTCCCTCCTAATTATGGAGAAATCGGTATATGTCAGTTTATAAAATATCATATAATGTAATGCTATGTATTTCCCTGTACTGTGAAACTTGCATGTACAGGCCTGCTAGGGGTGTCATTCCAGCTCTTAGTCCGTAGAGAGAGCTAGGGAGCCCTAGTTTATATAAGGCCCAGTCAGGAAGGAGACAGGCAGTCTAGTGGAGAGCTCAGAAGTTTCTAGAGCCTGAGGAAGCTGAGAGAGACAGAGGCAAAGATCAGGAAAGCAAGAGGTACTCAGAAAGACAGAGGAGGTACTTATTAAAGCTATAGCCAAGGATATAAAACCAGAACTAGGTTAATGGGCCTTGGTGAAGATATGCTATGTTCCAGGATCAGACAGAATTAGAGTGCAAGCTCCTGTGCTGCAAGTCCTGTGTTCAACACTCTGTAATTACCCTGCTAGAACTGAATTGCCTGCATCGACCGAATTGCAAAATCGACAGTATGCTAAGGAACTGCATTTCCATTATTGTCTCTGCTTGAAAACTACTAAAGTTGGAGTTCTGTTCTAAGACTACGTTTCCTCAATTTATTCCTGCATCCGCAAACGGCGTGCCACCGTTTACTTGGCACTGGCGTCACAAACTATTTCTACCTATACCTGCCCTTGCAGAGTCAGCTGCTCAGGTTAGTGTCTATTGCACAACATCACCCAGAAACACTATTACACACAACTTGAGTACGCTGCAGAGCGAAGTCCTTATGTTGTCACTGCAATCCCAAATGTTGGAACTCACACCTATGAGATCACCCGGGAAGACAAGGGATCCCAAATTGTACACCGAAACCGGTTGAAACTCTGCCTGACACCAGAACCTAGTGCCGAGAGTTCTGGATCTGAATATCCTGTGTCCGAGTCAGCAATACAGCCCGAGGATCCTATGCAGGCTGTTAGTAATCTGAGGTATGACGCTGATCCCATGCATTGGCTTCTGACACCTTGGTTGAACTTGCTGGTGCCTGCTCCGGCACCTACTGTAGCTCCACCTCCAGAAGAGCCGGTTCAAGATGCTCCGGATCCAGTTCTACCTCTCATGGATATTATTGTTCCAGTTGTTCCTGTTGTTCCAGTTGTTCCTGTTGTTCCAGTTGTTCCTGATCGAGGTCTCCCGGATGGAGACCCTCCTGTTGCTCCTCTCCCTTCTACCTCGTTGCTAAGGGAAGAGGAGACCCCTGTGTTGAGAAGGTCTACCCGGATGACCAGGGGACGTCCGCCAGTCCGGTTAGGAGACTTTGATTATTCTGGTGGTGTCTCCTCTCAAACAGTTGCCACGGGCAATACCCTACTTGACATTTGTGCGCAAGAATGGACTCCTCCACGTGAGCCCTTGCCTGTGATACACCCACGGGAAACTCCTGGGTAGTTCCGTTATTTTGCTGTTCTATCATGGACTTATTCATTGTCATGGACTATCCTGGTTATAATGTTACGCTGTGCCAGGTCAGCGCCCCCGTTCCATTCATTATCCTGAGAGAAGAGAACGACGCCCCTTGTCACCACACTTCACCTTTGCCAATTGGACCTGATGTAAATGTAGATGAATGACATATATGTATGCCTGCATGTCTCTTTTTCTATTTCAGGTAGAGATTCCAGTTGGGCGACCCATGATGGAGTACGAGGTCGTACTCAGCTTAAAGCAGTGGGGTATGTAGTGTACGGGAACTGTAATACCCGTCACTACCAAAGTGTCACTTGGTGTGCTGTCGTCCCTCCTTAATCATGGGGAAGTTGGTATATGTTGTTTTTATAAAATGTCATATAATGTAATGTTATGTATTTCCCTGTTACTGTGAGACTTGCATGTACAGGCCTGCTAGGGGTGTCATTCCGGCTTCTGGTCATTAGCGGGAGCTAGAGAGCCCTAGTTTATATAAGGCCCAGTCAAGGAAGTAACAGTCAGTCTAGTGGAGAGCTCAGAAGTTTCTAGAGCCTGAGGAAGCTGAGAGAGACAGAGGCAAAGATCAGGAAAGCAAGAGGTACTCAGAAAGACAGAGGAGGTACTTATTAAAGCTATAGCCAAGGATATAAAGCCAGAACTAGGTTAATGGGCCTTGGTGAAGATATGCTATGTTCCAGGATCAGACAGAATTAGAGTGCAAGCTCCTGTGCTGCAAGTCCTGTGTTCAACACTCTGTAATTACCCTGCTATAACTGAATTGCCTGCATCGACCGAATTGCAAAATCGACAGTATGCTAAGGAACTGCATTTCCATTATTGTCTCTGCTTGAAACCTACTAAAGTTGGAGTTCTGTTTTAAAGCTACGTTTCCTCAATTTATTCCTGCATCCGCAAACGGCGTGCCACCGTTTACTTGGCACTGGCGTCACAAACTATTTCTACCTATACCTGCCCTTGCAGAGAGTCACCTGTACCAGGTTAGTGTATATTGCACTACATCACCCAGAAACACCTACTGCACACAACTTGAGTACACTGCAGGGAGATACAGATGACACAGACGATACACCTCCCACAGAGGACAGCTTTTCGTTGCCTCTGGGCAGCCTGGCACACATGAGCGATTACATGCTGCAGTGTCTCCGTAACGACCGCCGAATTGCCCACATTCTAACTTGTGCTGATTACTGGGTGACCAAGCTGCTGGATCCCTATTACAAGGACAACGTACCGTCCTTAATTCCATCACTTGAGCGTGATCGTAAGATGCGCGAGTACAAGCGCATGCTGGTGGCATTCCCACCTGACAGCGGGGGCACAGTGGAAGCACAAGGCGAAGGCAGAGGACGAGGAAGAGGTCGCCAACGCAGCTGGGGCACCGCCAGCACCTCAGAAGGCAGGGTTAGCATGGCCGAAATGTAGAAAAGCTTTGTCAGCACGCCACAACAACCAACACCACCAGCTGATATGGAACGTCTTAGCAGGAGGCAGCATTTCACCAACATGGTGGAGCAGTATGTGTGCACACACCTACACGTTCTGAATGACGGGTCTGCCCCCTTCAACTTCTGGGTCTCCAAATTAGGCACATGGCCTGAGCTTGCCCTTTACGCCTTGGAGGTGCTGGCCTGCCCTGCAGCCAGTGTATTATCTGAACGTTTAGCACGGCAGGGGGCTTCATCACAGACAAGCGCAGCCGCCTGTCCACAACCAAAGTGGACAAGCTCACGTTCATTAAAATGAACCAGGCATGGATCCCACAGGACTTGACCGTACCTTGTCCAGAATAGACATGAATACCGGCACTAACCTGCCATTGTTATACTGCAGCGCAATTTCTCATGTTTGTATTTTGGATATTTCACATTCTTTTGGAGTGTACCTTAAAGGGAATCTGTCACTAGCAATTTACCAATTTTTTTTTTCATGAATCCATGTTTAACAGAGTACCTTTTTTCCATCGGTCTTGTTCTTTTGATTGTCCGTCTTGTCATTTCTTCAAAAAATCGATTCTTATGATATGTAAATGACGCTGTAAGGAGCCCAGAGGGGCGTTCTTCTTTCTCCACGGTGCCCAGGAACGCCCCTCTGAAGTGCCGTGCCCGCCGAAATTTGAAAACTAATACCGCCTCCAAGTTAATCTAAATCGCCTCCCAGAGGCGCGGCTAAGTGCTCAACACCCCCCCTCCTCAGCGCCGCGCTCTGCGGCAAACACCCCGATCCTCCTCTCGCCGGCATCCCAAATCCCGCGCAGGCGCAGTGCCGACAGTCATCTTATCATAGCGCAGGCAATCGCCGGCACTGCGCCTGCGCGGGATTTGGGATGCCGGCGAGAGGAGGATCGGGGTGTTTGCCGCAGAGCGCGGCGCTGAGGAGGGGGGGTGTTGAGCACTTAGCCGCGCCTCTGGGAGGCGATTTAGATTAACTTGGAGGCGGTATTAGTTTTCAAATTTCGGCGGGCACGGCACTTCAGAGGGGCGTTCCTGGGCACCGTGGAGAAAGAAGAACGCCCCTCTGGGCTCCTTACAGCGTCATTTACATATCATAAGAATCGATTTTTTGAAGAAATGACAAGACGGACAATCAAAAGAATAAGACCGATGGAAAAAAGGTACTCTGTTAAACATGGATTCATGAAAAAATAAAATTGGTAAATTGCTAGTGACAGATTCCCTTTAATTTTAAAAAATGTAACTAAAACCAAAAACCTGTGTTGGCTATCTCGTCCTCCTCCACCGCCGCTTCCACCTACTCAGCTACGTCCACTGCCTCCTCAAACTCCTACTCCATATGGAACTCCACCTCATAAATCAATTTTTTTTTATTTGTACGTGTTTTATTTTATATCATTTCACTACTTTGTCATTTACATTTTCTTGTGAAATTCACCAATTTTTCGGTGTATAGTACCATTTCTATACCTAGTAGGCCTTTTAACAGACAAAATATATTTGTCAGTTACATTTGCAGTTGAAATTCAAAAATTTTTGGGTGTGAAGTACCACTGCTATAGCTAGTAGACGGGTTAAACAATAAAAAAAATTGGTCTCTTAAATTTCATGGTGAAATTCACTAATTTTTGGGTGCGATGTACCACTGCTCTACCTAATAGGTCGGTTAAAAAATATAAATAAAATTATCATTGACATTTTTAGGTGAAATTCACCAATTTTTGGGTGTATAGTGGCACTGTTATACGTAAAATGACGGTTGAAAAAAAATTGTCATTAACATTTTCTGGTGAAATTCACCAATTTTTGTGTGTATAGTTCCACTGCTATACCTAGTAGGCCGGTTAACAAAAAGAAATAAATTTGTCAGTTACATTTTCTGGTGAAATTCAGCAATTTTTTGGTGTAAAGTACCACTGCTATATCTAGTAGACCGGTAAAAAAAAATAAAAAAAATTGCCAGTTACCATTTATAGTGAAATTCAGCAAATTTTTGGTGTGATGTATCACTGCTATACCTATTAGACCGGTAACAAAAAACAAACAAACATTTGTCAGTTACATTTTAGGGTCAAATTCACCAATTTTTGGGTGTAATATACCCCTCCTCTACCTAGTTGACAGCTTAATAAATTTCAATAATTTTTATTTTACATTTTCGGGTGACAATAAACAATTGTTTTCTGTCATAGACCCCTGCTCTACCAAGTAGACAGGTTAATTAATTTCTGTAATTTTTCTGTTAAATTATTGGGTTGACCTTATACAATTTTAGATGTGAATAAACCCCTGCTCTGCATAGGTGACAGGGAATAAAATTTCTGAAATGCTTCTTTAATTGATGCGCGCCACCTCCTTTCATTCAATGCTTAAACTTAATTAAGTTGTACCACATTTAAGCTTCAATACTTTGTGCCACATTTCCGCTATACTCTTTTGGCCAACATTTGCGCCTCAATGGCTTTTCCCACAATTCCTCTTGACTCTTTTGGCCCACATTTGGGCTTCTGTAATTTGTCCCACATTTGCGCCTCAATAACTTTTCCCACATTTCTTCTTGATCCCAAATTTTTTAAATAAATTTATCTCCCTTAAATTTGGTCTCTTTTTCTCACGCTCCCTCTCTGGCCTGGAACCCTGATTCCCTGCCTCCTGTAATCACCATGGTAGGCGCATAAAAGAACATCGAAAGCAGATATCAAATTGGATCGTGAACATCACGGGGACATGCGCCATGGCAGGTGGAGCAGTAAGTGTGCACACGCCTACACGAACTAACTGACAGGGGTCAGCCCCTGCAACTTCTGGGTCTCCAAATTGGGCACATGGCCTGAGCTTGTCCTTTACACATTGGAAGTGCTGGCCTGCCCTGCAGCCGGTGTATTGTCTGAACGTGTGTTTAGCATGACTGGAGGGTCAATGATTGTTTTGGGGTGTACACTAAATTAAAAAAAATAAAAATAAATTTAAAACCAAAAAGCAGTGTAGGCTACCTCCTCCTCCTCCTCCACTTCCACCTACACCGCCACATCCACCGCCTCCTCCATGTGCCAGGGGATGCTGTCAACCTGAGAATCAAAGACCAAGACACTTTTATGGTTAAAGGATTCTCTGCCGGGCAACGTCTGTAGAGTCAATTTTATTAGTTGTACATTGTGGGTCTAACCACCCCCTATAGCCATCAATTGTTTTATGTCCAATCACAAGTATTTATTAAAGCAACCAATCAGAAGCATAATGGTATGGAAAAATACATCTAAACATTACGCCTGGGTGCCCCCTCCACGCCCTATATTTCATAATGTCTGTGTCTGAGCAGTTCCCTATTTGTTTTATCTAACTTCCTTCAAGAGAACAAAACAAACTATATTTATTAAAATGTATGCTCTTCATAGATGTATGTTATATTAGCCCAGGAATTTTAAGCATAAAACTTAAAAATGAAGAATACTTGACAATTAAGTAAAATTAATTAATGTTCACTAAGCGCTTAATTTCTTGCACAATATCCTGTTCATTTGCACTGTATTTGTGAGGCTCTGTGGAAAGGGTTAATGAATACTGAGAGACTTTTGAGACTTTCTAGCTAATAATAAGAAGCTGGTAATTTTCCACAGCTGCCATAGGGTTTAAATAAGAGCATGTTTTGAAGGGAAAAAGCCAGACATTGTTTACCACCAAACCCAGACAGACTGACCTTTTGAATGTCTGGTTTTAGCTCTGTTGTTATGTCTGGAAACTTGTTTGCGTCTAGAAAAACAGCTGTGTCTTTGCTATTGAGTAACATTGAAGCTCTATGACAGACCGAAAGTGTAACAATGTATCTATTTGTGCCGAGTTTCTCCACCTCTTTCACTAGAAGGTCTTAGTTCGGCTAGAAATGTTATATAAGGAGAGCAGTCAGAGACCCTAGTGTTCTGCAGTCAGAGACCAGTGCTCGGAGGGGAAGACTCTTCCAGACTACTGATTGACTAGAAGAAGACACTGAGACGGGGACACTGAGCCACAGACCATGGGTCACCAGCCCTGTCACCAAGGAGCCTCCCGGACTACTGAGCTACAGAGCATGGGCCTCCAGCCTTTGACCGGGGTACCAACCTTCTGAGAGAGAGAGAGGAACAGCTAGCTCCTTCCTTTCCTCAGCATCAAACCCTTCTTTTGCCAGGGAGGAGACTTGAGAAGCCAGTCCTATGCCTCACCTATATTGTTTTGAAACTGAATCCCTCCAGTAAAGAAGCACATTGGTTAAGACCCTGACTCTCTAGACTTATTTCTAGAGTTGAGCGGACACCTGGATGTTCGGGTTCGACGGGTTTGGCCGAACTTCAGAAAAAAGTTTGAGTTCGGGACCTGAACTTGACCCCGAACCCGAACCCCATTGAAGTCAATGGGGACCCGAGCACTAAAATGGCTGTAAAAATGTAATGGGAAGGGCTAGAGGGCTGTAAATGGCATCAAAATGTGGTTAAGAGCATGGCAAGTGATCTGCAAACAAATGTGGATAGGGAAATGACTCTAAATAGCATAAAATACGTAAAAATAAAAAATAATAATCTTGATCTAGGTGGACCAGGTCCATATGGAGAAGGAGGTTGAGGAGGCGGTGGATGTGGCGGTGTAGGTGGAAGTGGCGGTGGAGGAGGAGGAGGTAGCCTACACTGCTTTTTGGTTTTAAATTTATTTTTATTTTTTTAAATTAGGGTACACCCCAAAACATTGGGAAATATAACCCTCCAGTCGTGCTAAACCAACGTTCAGACAATACACCGGCTGCAGGGCAGGCCAGCACCTCCAAGGTGTAAAGGGCAAGCTCAGGTCATGTGCCAAATTTGAGACCCAGAAGTTGCAGGGGCTGACCCCTGTCAGTCAGTTCGTGTAGGCGTGTGCACACTTACTGCCCCACCATGTTGCACGTCCCTGTGATGTACACGATCGAATTTGATATCTGCTCTATTACTTTTCGATGTTCTTTTAAGTGCCTACCATGGTGATTACGGGTGGCGGGGAATCAGGGGTCTAGGCTGGAGAGGGAGCGTGAGAAAAAGAGACCAAAGTTAAGTGAGATCAATTTTTTTTTAAAATTTGGGATCAACAAAAAATGTGGGAAAAGTTATTATGGCACAAATGTGGGACAAATTACAGAAGCCCAAATGTGGGCCAAAAGAGTCAAGCGGAATTGTGAGAAAAGCTATTGAGGCGCAAATGTTGGCCAAAAGAGTATAGCGGAAATGTGGGACAAAGTATTGAAGCTTAAATGTGGTACAACTTAATTAAGTTTAAGCATTGAATCAAAGGAGGTGGCGCGCATCAATTAAAGAAACATTTCAGAAATTTTATTCCTTGTCACCTATGCAGAGCAGGGGTTTATTCACGTCTAAAATTGTATAATGTCAACCCAAGAATGTAACAGAAAAATTACAGAAATTAATTAACCTGTCTACTTGGTAGAGCAGGGGTCTATGACAGAAAACAATTATTTATTGTCACCCAAAAAAGTAAAATAAAAATTATTGAAATTTATTAAGCTGTCAACTAGGTAGAGGAGGGGTTTATTACATCCAAAAATTGGTGAATTTGACCCTAAAATGTAACTGACAAATGTTTTTTTTTTTCCTTTTCCGGTCTAATAGGTATATCAGTGGTACATCACAGCAAAAAATTGCTGAATTTCACTATAAAATGTAACTGCCAATTTTTATTTTTTTTACCTGTCTACTAGGTATAGCAGTGGTACTTCACACCAAAAAAATGCTGAATTTCAGCAGAAAATATAACTGTCAAATATATATTTTTTTTTTTGTTAACCGGCCTACTAGGTAGAGCAGTGGTACATCACACCCAAAAATTTGTGAATTTCACCATGAAATGTAAGAGACAATTTTTTTTATTGTTTAACCTGTCTACCAGGTATAGCAGTGGTACTTCACACCCAAAGACTGGTGAATTCCACCAGAAAATGTAAATGATAAAGTAGTGAAATGATAAAAAATAAAACACGTACAAAAATAAATAAATGGATTTATGAGGTGGCGTTCCATATGGAGTAGGAGTTTGAGGAGGCAGTGGACGTAGCTGAGTAGGTGGAAGCGGCGGTGGAGGAGGACGAGATAGCCAACACAGGTTTTTGTTTTTAATTTAATTTTGTAAAATTAAGGTACACTCCAAAAGAGTGTGAAATATCCAAAATACAAACATGAGCAATTGCGCGGCAGTATAACAATGGCTGGTTAGTGCCGGTATACATGTCTATTCTGGACAAGGTACGGACAAGTCCTGAGGGATCCATGCCTGATTCATTTTAATGAACGTGATCTTGTCCACTTTGGCTGTGGACAGGCGGCTGCACTTGTCTGTGATGACGCCCCCTGCTAAACACACGTTCAGATAATACACTGGCTGCAGGGCAGGCCAGCACCTCCAAGGCGTAAAGGGCAAGCTCAGGCCATGTGCCCAATTTGGAGACCCAGAAGTTGAAGGGGGCAGACCTGTCATTCAGTACGTGTAGGCGTGTGCACACATACTGCTCCACCATGTTGGTGAAATGCTGCCTCCTGCTAAGACGTTCAATATCATCTGGTGGTGCTGGTTGTTGTGGCGTGCTGACAAAGCTTTTCCACATTTCGCCCATGCTAACCCTGCCTTCTGAGGTGCTGGCGGTGCCCCAGCTGCGTTGGCGACCTCTTCCTCATCCTCTGCCTTCGCCTTGTGCTTCCACTGTGCCCCCGCTGTCAGGTGGGAATGCCACCAGCAGAGCATCTACCAGCGTGTGTTTGTAAACGCGCATCTTACGATCACGCTCCAGTGACGGAATTAAGGATGGTACGTTGTCCTTGTAATGGGGATCCAGCAGCGTGGCCTCCCAGTAATCAGCACAAGTTAGAATGTGGGCAACTCGGCGGTCGTTGCGGAGACACTGCAGCATGTAATCGCTCATGTGTGCCAGGCTGCCCAGAGGCAACGAGAAGCTGTCCTCTGTGGGAGGTGTATCGTCTGTGTCCTCTGTATCCTCCCATCCACGCACCAGTGATGGCCATGGCTGGTATGGGCCATGGCTGGTATGGGTGCCACCCTGCTGTGAACATGGTTCCTCCTCCTCCATCTCCTCCTCCTCATCCTCCTCCTCCTCCTCATCCCCCAGGACTGTGCCCTGGCTACACAATAGTGTACCTTGGGTTTGTGGGTGCAGGAACCCACCCTCGGAGACACTTGGGAATGACTGGCCGGAAACCCTACGAAATGATCCCTCTTCCTCCTCCTCCTCCTCCTCCTCCTCCTGTGCCACATCCTCTCCCATCATCGCCAGTAGTGTAGAGCGCGAATATTCGAATAGCGAATTTTTTCTGCGAATATCGCCAATTCGCTAATTCGCGAATATTTCGAATATAGTGCTAAAAATTTGATATTTCGAATATTCGCATTTATTTTATTTTTTTGTTATATTTCTTTCTTTCCCACTTCCTTAAAGTTGTTCTTACCTGTCCTTAAGATTCCAGACTGCTCCAGTCAGTGCCCGTTGCCGCTTCTGCCGACTTCCGTGCTCATGGAGCATCCCCATCACCATGGGAACGTCTCCATACCAGAATGTACTGTCGGATTTGAGAATTACGTTGAAATCGCAATTCGATTAATTCAAGTTATAATAATCGAATTGCGATTTCAACTTTGTTTACTATGATTAGCTTGTTAGAATTAGCGAATATGGCGAATGTATTCGTCATATTCCTCAAAACGAAGATAAAGAAGTATTCTCCATCTTCGTTTTAGCTCCATGTTCGTCAACTTCGCTAATTCTAGCAATCAAATTGGAAAGTTGACAATAGAGACATCTGTGTTTAATTCGCTATGCGATTATATATATATATATATTTTTTTATAAATAGAATAATTATAATTATTCTATTTATTCAAAAAAGCAGTAATATAATCCATAACGAATTAAACTTACCTGTCTCTATAGTCAACTTTCCTATTTGAAATGATTGCTAGAATTAGCAGAAGTTGACGAATAGGTAGCTAAAACGAAGATGGAGAATACTTCTTTATGAGGAATATGACGAATACATTCGCCATATTCTACCAAGCCAACCATAGTAAACCAGGTCCAAGTTGAAATCGCAATTCGATTATTATAACTTGAATTAATCGAATTGCGATTTCAACTTAGTACTTCTATATTCCATATTAGGCTAGAATTAACGAATATGGAATATAGCAGTACTAAGTTGAAATCGCCATGCGATTACTTCGAGTTATATTATTGCGATTTCAACTTGAGGCTGCTGCTGGGTCTCTAATGGAATGACTCTAGAATTAATGAACTTAACTGAGATTGAATCTAGCAGTGCTAATTTTCAATCACAATGTGATAATATTTGCTATTATTATTAACCACATTGTGAATCCAACTTTTATATTGCACTATTCTGACATACAGTACTATATTTGTTTTATTAGTTAATTCTGCCAATACCACCTATAGCAAAATGTCCAAAGCTGGAATTGCAATGCAATAAAAATTAGTTGCATTTCAAATTCAACACTATTGCTAAAATATTCGTATTGCTTGTATTGTTATAGTTAACAAGTGACCACTACATCTTATGGGTTAAATGTCCACAATCGGTATTACTGACGGACACGGACATTAGCCGTGGGTTTATGCAGCCACACAAAGCAGGCGGCCACGGCGCCCGCATAAGGATTGATCTATGTTTAATTACTCTGCTGGATGAAGTATATTTACGTCATTGGGTGTGAAGCGGTAAATGATTATGACACAAATTATAGTGGTTACATCTCCCTACAATGTCTGTAACATGTATGTATGGATAGCAGACAAATATCTCTCATATGCACATAGCACCTCTATTTACGTGCTACACACTGTATATCCCACGCTAAAAAACCCACACCAACCCCACCTTCCCCCTCAAACCCTCCACCACCTTAAACCCCCCTCCTTCATGCCCCCCCCCCACCTCCTCACTTACACCCAGTTTATGAGAAGTAATGATTGACCTCCAGTATTTCAGTATTCGCTGGTTCATTTACCATAACCCAGGGTGCACCACGTGGAGGCGAACCAGCTGTACACCCCATACCGTACCGTCACCTCACTACACAGGTACACCTCTCCTCAGATGGCCATTGGCCAATACCCCATTGCTCATACCCCACACACATTCAATTTAAATACAATGTAATGTTATAACGGTAACCTAAAATATTTTTTTTTCCATTTATAGCCATAATTTTTAAAAAAAATTTGATGACATGATCACATTAAGTAGAAATACTTGTATTTTCAAAGTTTTTGATTACATGTATGCATGTTGAACAAGGTCTATGATTGGACCTGGTCCCGTCACGCGTGCTGCTAAGAGCGCCACAGTCCGCAGTATTCGGTTTGAATTGTGGCACACGCATGACCACCGGCACAAGAAAATAGTCATAGTGAATAAGTGGTGCGACCATAGGCGGCGCCATGTCTAGAACCCTGTTTCCATGTAACGGCGGCTGCTGTATGTAATGATGATGAATTATTACTTTGGCCCAGACTAAATAGTCCGTACTGTAACCCCATGGGTTACAATAAAACAAAACACAGCAAATTTTATAGAATAAAGTTTTATGAAACAATCTTTAAATAAAGAAAAATATTAAGAACATAAATAACTAAAGCCCCCCCCCCCCAAAAAAAACAAATGAAAAAAAATTAAGGTCATTTTTTAATTTCTTTTAACTTTTGGAACAGTTCATCCATGGCCTTTTGGTTGGCCTCCTCCGCTAGGGTCATCTCATGGGAGTATTGGAGCTTCTGCTCCCTCATCCTTCCCATGTGCTGCACCCTCAACTTCTTCATGCATTCGCACTGCTCCCGCTGCACAATTTTCATTTCTTTCATGAAGTTGTTTATCGCTGTTAAAGTAAAGGAAATATAATTTTTAAATCTACTTTAAAAGACAATCATTGTTTGGTGTATAAAACAGATAAAGTCCTGTCTGACCCAGGAAGAAGTACATCTTCGACTTAAAAAGATTAAAATAGACAAATCGCCAGGACCAGATGGCATACACCCCCGTATCCTAAGGGAATTAAGTGATGTCATAGCCAGACCCTTATTTCTGATATTTGCAGACTCTATACTGACAGGGAATGTCCCACAGGATTTGCGCGTGGCAAATGTGGTGCCAATATTCAAAAAGGGTCCAAAAACAGAGCCTGGAAACTATAGGCCGGTAAGTCTAACATCTGTTGTGGGTAAACTGTTTGAAGGTTTTCTGAGAGAAGCTATGTTAGAGCATCTCAACGGAAATAAGCAAATAACGCCATATCAGCATGGCTTCCTGAGGGATCGGTCATGTCAAACTAATTTAATCAGTTTTTGTGAGGAGGTAAGTTCTAGACTTGACAGCGGCGAAACAATGGATGTCGTGTATCTGGACTTCTCCAAAGCATTTGCCACGGTACCACATAAAAGGTTAGTATATAAAATGATAATGCTCGGACTGGGAGAAAACGTCTGTATGTGGGTAAGTAACTGGCTCAATGATAGAAAACAGAGGGTGGTTATTAACGGTACACACTCCGATTGGGTCACTGTCAATAGTGGGGTACCTCAGGGGTCAGTACTGGAGGGGTCACAGTCACTAGTGGGGTACATCAGGGGTCAGTACTGGAGGGGTCACTGTCACTAGTGGGGTACCTCAGGGGTCAGTACTGGAGGGGTCACTGTCACTAGTGGGGTACCTCAGGGGTCAGTATTGGGCCCTATTCTCTTCAATATATTTATTAATGATCTTGTAGAAGGCTTGCACAATAAAATATACATTTTCACAGATGACACTAAACGGTGTAAAGTAATTAACACTGAAGAGGACAATATACTGTATATATATACACTACAGAGGACTGTATACTGTCTATATACTACAGAGGACAGTATACTGTCTATATACTACAGAGGACAGTATACTGTCTATATACTACAGAGGACAGTATACTGTATATGTACTACAGAGGACAGTATACTGTATATGTACTACAGAGGACAGTGTACTGTCTATATACTACAGAGGACAGTATACTGTCTATATACTACAGAGGACAGTATACTGTCTATATACTACAGAGGGCAGTATACTGTATATATACTACAGAGGACAGTATACTGTATATATACTACAGAGGACAGTATACTGTATATATACTACAGAGGACAGTATACTGTATATACACTACAGAGGACAGTATACTGTATATACAGTACAGAGGACAGTATACTGTATATACACTACAGAGGACAGTATACTGTATATACAGTACAGAGGACAGTATACTTTCTATATACTACAGAGGGCAGTATACTGTATATATTCTACAGAGGACAGTATACTGTATATACTACAGAGGACAGTGTACTGTATATATACTACAGAGGACAGTATACTGTATATATACTACAGAGGACAGTATACTGTACATATACTACAGAGGACAGTATACTGTATATATACTACAGAGGACAGTATACTACTACAGATGGATCTGGATAGATTGGATGCTTGGGCAGATAAGTGGCAGATGAGGTTTAACACTGATAAATGTAAAGTTATGCACATGGGAAGGAATAATGCAAGTCACCCGTACATACTAAATGGTAAAACACTCGGTAACACTGACATGGAAAAGGATCTAGGAATTTTAATAAACAGCAAACTAAGCTGCAAAAACCAGTGTCAGGCCGCCGCTGCCAAGGCCAATAAGGTAATGGGTTGCATCAGAAGGGGCATAGATGCCCGTGATGAGAACATAGTCCTACCACTTTACACATCACTGGTCAGACCAGACATGGAGGACTGTGTACAGTTCTGGGCTCCTGTGAACAAGGCAGACATAGCAGAGCTGGAGAGGGTCCAGAGGAGGGCAACTAAAGTAATAACTGGAATGGGGCAACTACAGTACCCTGAAAGATTATCAAAATTAGGGTTATTCACTTTAGAAAAAAGACGACTGAGGGGAGATCTAATTACTATGTATAAATATATCAGGGGTCAGTACAGAGATCACTCCCATCATCTATTTATCCCCAGGACTGTGACTGTGACGAGGGGACATCCTCTGCGTCTGGAGGAAAGAAGGTTTGTACACAAACATAGAAGAGGATTCTTTACGATAAGAGACTATGGAGCTCTCTGCCTGAGGAGGTGGTGATGGTGAGTTTATTAAAAGAGTTCAAGAGGGGCCTGGATGTATTACTGGAGTGTAATAATATTACAGGCTACAGCTACTAGAGAGGGGTCGTTGTTCCAGGGAGATATTGTTATTGCCTGATTGGAGTTGGGAAATAATTTTTTATTCTCCTAAAGTGGTGAAAATTGCCTTCCTCTGGATCAACCTGCAGGATAACAGGCCGAACTGGATGGACAAATGTCTTTTTTCGGCCTTATGTACTATGTTACTATGTTAATCCATTATATATTGGTTTAGTTAGGACTAATGATAGTTCTTTAGACTTTAGGGTTATGGACTTAGTAGTTACGTTAATGCTTTTTATGTAGATTAATTACTTTATAGTGTTCATGTTTTATATTACTGTTGTGTGTTGTACGTTCTTTGTTGACAGTTTCATAGTTTTTACACCATTTTTTAGATAAATATTAATATGGTTTTGTGCACTTTATTAAGTCTAAGAAAAAATGTATATTTTGTATGCTCGTTACATCTTAATTAAATTGTATGCCTCGTTTAGATACTTTACGGAAATCAGTACACCAGTAACATCAGCTAGCTGTAAAAAAATTTTTTTACGTGTATTTAATTAGGGTCCGTGTTTTTGGACTGAGTGCCCAGACAGATATAGTGTCACAGGTCACTCCCGTACTCTATCAAGCCTTTTTAATAAAGTTTGGATTAAAATTGCTGTTCTTTTCAAGTGTGGACAGGAGATGTGAAAACTGAACCTGAAGAGAAATGAGCATGGTCTCTGACAGACCCTGAAGAGTGGTGATATACTAATCTTTTTGTTACACTGCTTGGAGTGAACGCAAAGTGGAGGACTTTAGGTTATGTAATATCTGAAGTCTGAATAACAATTAGAGGTTGAACTTGAACTTGTTTAAAATTGTTTTATTGAATAAAATCTGCCTGTGGTGAAGACTAAACTGACACCCGTATGTGTGTGGGGACATTTTTTAAATTAAAACATCAACAGAATATATTTACCCTCCTGGCGGGGGATGGTCACCACCTCGTCTTCTTCCTCCTCCTCCTCCTCCTGGACATCAGCTGCCTCCGGTGGGCTATGGGCCTGATGCCCTGATGGTCCTGCCTGCTCCTCATCCTCCTCATCCTCCATCATCTCCTCTTCCACCACCTTCTTCTTATTAGAGCGCTTAGCGCGCACTTTAGGAAGAGCCACCCCTGTAATGAACACATTTTACAAAAATTCCAAGATAAACAAGCAAAGCAAAAAAAAAAAAGCTAATGGTACACAAATTTATCTATGGTGGGATCTGGATGGGATAATGATTACCCCTATGTTTGATTTCACATGATTTGGTGTTAGATGAAACTATGAATGAAGTCTTTCAGAGGGTTTACAGTTGAGTACGTTAATAGCTAGGATGAGGTTCCGGGGGGTATTGGTTCGCAAGGTACTGTTGCAGGGTTATTGAAATGAGGTGGACCAAGTCAACTGTTTTGACATTGGATAAGGGTTTACATCCTATATCTGTATCTCGCTGTGAGTGTATGTATATATTGTAAAGGGATAATCAGCTACGTGTCGCAACATTTATCACATTCGTGCTGGAGAACTTTTAGGCAGAAGAGAAACCCAACTAAATTATTAAAACAAACAAGTGGAAGTAATGTATCAAAAATGTCATTTATTATAAAATATAAAGTATGGGGAAACAACAGGATGGTATACAGTATACAGAAAAGCAAAGGGCCGAACGACACCAATTAATTACCTATCAGCCTGTGCAATGTAAAACACAGGGTGGCACAACCAGTGAACCGGGGCATTAGCTCTAGGACAACCAAAATAACATGACACAAGGTAATCGCCGCGATAAGGCTATGTACACAAGGTACAGGTGATCGTACCTGGTTGACCATGAGCTATCCCACACATCCCAAAGTACATAGGCAACGAAACTGACCAGTGTGGTAATAAATCCTCAATAAAAGTCAGTATCTAGATCTCAAGAACGACAACATAAACCTGAATGTTAGGGACCCACTGTGGATATATATGGAAGTGCCCTGTGGGAATGCCAGGCTGTACTAAACGCAGGACGTACCTGAAGACATGGTAATGAATGGATGCCAGACCCTGAGCGCGAGACCTCGACGCGCGTTTCACCTCAGCGTTTCACCTCCTGACGAAGCCGCTGAGGTGAAACGCGCGTCGAGGTCTCGCGCTCAGGATCTGGCATACATTCATGTCTTCAGGTACGTCCTGTGTTTAGTACAGCCTGGCATTCCCACAGGGCACTTCCATATACAGGGAGTGCAGAATTATTAGGCAAGTTGTATTTTTGAGGATTAATTTTATTATTGAACAACAACCATGTTCTCAATGAACCCAAAAAACTCATTAATATCAAAGCTGAATATTTTTGGAAGTTGTTTTTAGTTTGTTTTTAGTTTTAGCTATTTTAGGGGGATATCTGTGTGTGCAGGTGACTATTACTGTGCATAAATATTAGGCAACTTAACAAAAAACAAATATATTATCACGATCGGCGTGACTATCACATACGTGACACAGAGGGAGGGAAAGAGGAAGGCCCTGCCCAAGTGAGAGGGAAGGTGGTGACCCCTGACTCACCTTGCGGCTGGCACCTGGCTGCCCTGACGTCCCTAGACGGGTTCCTCACCCGTACGCCGATCACGTGCCTAAAACCCTGGCTTTCCCTGAGCTGAGCCCTAGATAGTGAACAGGGCGGTGGGAACACTAGTCCGCACCACTAGCTCTAAAGGAAAACACCAAGGGGAGGACAGACAATACAGACTCAACATATAATCCCAGGTGGGCGACAACAGGAGACAACAAGAAGCCCAACAGGGATCCGGAGGGTAGCACTCTGGAACGACAACCAGGATTCACAACTCCAGTGGGTCAGTATAGAAGTCCAGGCAGGAAGCTCTATAACTGGCAACTAGAGAAGTGTGAGGGGAGAATATAAGGAGGTTGGGAGTGGCAGACAAGAAACAGCTGAGGAGGAGAAGCTACGGATCCCTGAGTGAGACAAAAAGGATAGCAAGGCAAACACAGAAAACAATCACTAAGAAACAACGTGATCTTTAGATATAGAGCGCGCAGCCACCCGCTGCGACTTCCTGACCCCGGGTATAACGGAGTCAGACGTGGCTCTTGATACCCTCGTGACATATATACCCATTTCAATTATTTATTTTTACCAGTGAAACCAATATAACATCTCAACATTCACAAATATACATTTCTGACATTCAAAAACAAAACAAAAACAAATCAGTGACCAATATAGCCACCTTTCTTTGCAAGGACACTCAAAAGCCTGCCATCCATGGATTCTGTCAGTGTTTTGATCTGTTCACCATCAACATTGCGTGCAGCAGCAACCACAGCCTCCCAGACACTGTTCAGAGAGGTGTACTGTTTTCCCTCCTTGTAAATCTCACATTTGATGATGGACCACAGGTTCTCAATGGGGTTCAGATCAGGTGAACAAGGAGGCCATGTCATTAGATTTTCTTATTTTATACCCTTTCTTGCCAGCCACGCTGTGGAGTACTTGGACGCGTGTGATGGAGCATTGTCCTGCATGAAAATCATGTTTTTCTTGAAGGATGCAGACTTTTTCCTGTACCACTGCTTGAAGAAGGTGTCTTCCAGAAACTGGCAGTAGGACTGGGAGTTGAGCTTGACTCCATCCTCAACCCGAAAAGGCCCCACAAGCTCATCTTTGATGATACCAGCCCAAACCAGTACTCCACCTCCACCTTGCTGGCGTCTGAGTCGGACTGGAGCTCTCTGCCCTTTACCAATCCAGCCACGGGCCCATCCATCTGGCCCATCAAGACTCACTCTCATTTCATCAGTCCATAAAACCTTAGAAAAATCAGTCTTGAGATATTTCTTGGCCCAGTCTTGACGTTTCAGCTTGTGTGTCTTGTTCAGTGGTGGTCGTCTTTCAGCCTTTCTTACCTTGGCCATGTCTCTGAGTATTGCACACCTTGTGCTTTTGGGCACTCCAGTGATGTTGCAGCTCTGAAATATGGCCAAACTGGTGGCAAGTGGCATCTTGGCAGCTGCACGCTTGACTTTTCTCAGTTCATGGGCAGTTATTTTGCGCCTTGGTTTTTCCACACGCTTCTTGCGACCCTGTTGACTATTTTGAATGAAACGCTTGATTGTTCGATGATCACGCTTCAGAAGCTTTGCAATTTTAAGAGTGCTGCATCCCTCTGCAAGATATCTCACTATTTTTGACTTTTCTGAGCCTGTCAAGTCCTTCTTTTGACCCATTTTGCCAAAGGAAAGGAAGTTGCCTAATAATTATGCCCACCTGATATAGGGTGTTGATGTCATTAGACCACACCCCTTCTCATTACAGAGATGCACATCACCTAATATGCTTAATTGGTAGTAGGCTTTCGAGCCTATACAGCTTGGAGTAAGACAACATGCATAAAGAGGAGGATGTGGTCAAAATACTCATTTGCCTAATAATTCTGTACAGGGTGTATATCCACAGTGGGTCCCTAACATTCAGGTTTATGTTGTCGTTCTTGAGATCTAGATACTGACTTTTATTGAGGATTTATTACCACACTGGTCAGTTTCGTTGCCTATGTACTTTGGGATGTGTGGGATAGCTCATGGTCTACCAGGTACGATCACCTGTACCTTGTGCACATAGCCTTATCGCGGCGATTACCTTGTGTCATGTTATTTTGGTTGTCCTAGAGCTAATGCCCCGGTTCACTGGTTGTACCACCCTGTGTTTTACATTGCACAGGCTGATAGTTAATTAATTGGTGTCGTTCGGCCCTTTGCTTTTCTGTATACTGTATACCATCCTGTTGTTTCCCCATACTTTATATTTTATAATAAATGACATTTTTGATACATTACTTCCACTTGTTTGTTTTAGTCTATTCTGGATTTTATATATGTATTTTATATATATATTCTTAGCAAACTAAATTATTTAATGCAAATTTCCAACGCTACCATTGTACCAGAATACCAGTATAGTCTGTACCTAAATACCAGTATAGTCTGTACCTGAATACCAGTATAGTCTGTCTTCCACACAATTATCATTTTGCTGTAACAGCTGCCTACATTCAATATGCTGACTGTGCTGTTAATAGTGTCCCTGCGGAGCTGTATGGTAGGAAATGTCTAAAGCCGATTAGTAGGCCTTAGACATTTTCAAGGGTAATTGGCCCACAGAGGGCTCTGAGTGCCGCCTCTAGCACCCGTCCCATCGGTTCGACACCACTGAAGTAAGTTATCAGTTGTAAAGGGATATAAATACTTATTTGCATAACTGAACACATAAATAACAATAGGTGGGTGATAGAAAATTAATGTGAGCATTGTACCTGGACAGTTTTTGTCTCTGACCTCTTTGATCAGATCCATCTTGTGTCTTTTAAGGTCCGACCATTTTTTTAATATCGCACTTTTGGAATGAACCTTTCCATGCTGCTGCCACAGCCGGCGTGCTCCTCTCCGTACTATGGCCTGTTTCTCTAAACGGCATTTTATCTCGTCATATCCCTTCTCCAACAGATAACAATTAAAGGATGTAATCCCAAAGTTGTAAAATACAATTATTAGTAATTATAGTCATGTCAACCATCAAAAATAAAATTTTATATCAAAACAGTAAAAGAGTAGATATTTATATAGTTCCCTATGGAACTATATGAAAGTAAAATAAAAATAAAAACACTTATATTCAAGGCAAATATAAAAACTAAACTCCACAGTGGCCGCCCCTTTAACAGTGACTTTGACAACGGCCTCCCCCTTTAACAGTGACTTGAACAGTGGCTTCCCCTTTAAGATTGATTTGAACAGTGTCTTCCCCTTTAAGAGTGACTTGAACAGTGGCTTCTCCTTTAAGAGTGACATGAACATGGGCTTCCCCTTTAAGAGTAACTTGAACATGGGCTTCCCCTTTAAGATTGATTTAAACAGTGTCTTCCCCTTTAAGAGTGACTTGAACAGTGGCTTCCCCTTTAAGAGTGACTTGAACATGGGCTTCCCCTTTAAGAGTGACTTGAACAATGTCTTCCCCTTTAAGAGTGACTTGAACAGTGGCTTCCCCTTTAAGAGTGACTTGAACATGGGCTTCCCCTTTAAGAGTGACTTGAACATGGGCTTCCCCTTTAAGAGTGACTTGAACATGGGCTTCCCCTTTAAGAGTGACTTGAACATGGGCTTCCCCTTTAAGAGTGACTTGAACATGGGCTTCCCCTTTAAGAGTGACTTGAACATGGGCTTCCCCTTTAAGAGTGACTTGAACAGTGGCTTCCCCTTTAAGAGTGACTTGAACAGTGGCTTCCCCTTTAATAGTGACTTGAACATGGGCTTCCCCTTTAACCGCCTCCGGACCCCCGAACGCAGCGACGCGTCCTGGAGGCGGTCGATTCATTCCTCCTGGACGCATATACGCGTCCTCTCGCGAGACGCGAGATTTCCTGTGAACGCACGCACACAGGCGCGCGCGTTCACAGGATCGGAATGTAAGCGAGTGGATCTCCAGCCTGCCAGCGGCGATCGTTCGCTGGCAGGCTGGAGATGCGATTTTTTTAACCCCTAACAGGTATATTAGATGCTGTTTTGATAACAGCGTCTAATATACCTGCTACCTGGTCCTCTGGTGGTCCCCTTTGCTTGGATCGACCACCAGAGGACACAGGCAGCTCAGTAATAAATAGCACAAAACACCACTACACTACACCCCCCCTGTCACTTATTAACCCCTTATTAACCCCTGATCACCCCTGATCACCCCATATAGACTCCCTGATCACCCCCCTGTCATTGATCACCCCCCTGTAAGGCTCCATTCAGACGTCCATATGATTTTTACGGATCCACGGATACATGGATCGGATCCGCAAAACACGTACGGACATCTGAATGGAGCCTTACAGGGGGGTGATCAATGACGGGGGTGATCACCCCATATAGACTCCCTGATTGCCCCCCTGTCATTGATCACCCCCCTGTCATTGATCACCCCCCTGTAAGGCTCCATTCAGACGTCCATATGATTTTTACGGATCCACGGATACATGGATCAGATCCGCAAAACACATACGGACATCTAAATGGAGCCTTACAGGGGGGTGATCAATGACAGGGGGGTGATCACCCCATATAGACTCCCTGATCACCCTCCTGTCATTGATCACCCCCCTGTCATTGATCACCGCCCTGTAAGGCTCCATTCAGATGTCCGTACGTGTTTTGCG
Source organism: Bufo bufo (assembly GCF_905171765.1). Taxonomy (NCBI): domain Eukaryota; kingdom Metazoa; phylum Chordata; class Amphibia; order Anura; family Bufonidae; genus Bufo; species Bufo bufo. The sequence continues at coordinate 6,296,340 of NC_053393.1, read as the reverse complement.
GATCCGATCCATGTATCAGTGGATCCGTAAAAATCATACGGACATCTGAATGCAGCCTTACAGGGGGGTGATCAATGACAGGGGGGTGATCAATGACAGGGGGGTGATCAATGACAGGGGGGTGATCAATGACAGGGGGGTGATCAGGGAGTCTACACTGCGTGCAGAATTGTTAGGCAAATGAGTATTTTGACCACATCATCCTCTTTATGCATGTTGTCTTACTCCAAGCTGTATAGGCTCGAAAGCCTACTACCAATTATGCATATTAGGTGATGTGCATCTCTGTAATGAGAAGGGGTGTGGTCTAATGACATCAACACCCTATATTAGGTGTGCATAATTATTAGGCAACTTCCTTTCCTTTGGCAAAATGGGTCAAAAGAAGGACTTGACAGGCTCAGAAAAGTCAAAAATAGTGAGATATCTTGCAGAGGGATGTAGCACTCTTAAAATTGCAAAGCTTCTGAAGCGTGATCATCGAACAATCAAGCGTTTCATTCAAAATAGTCAACAGGGTCGCAAGAAGCGTGTGGAAAAACCAAGGCGCAAAATAACTGCCCATGAACTGAGAAAAGTCAAGCGTGCAGCTGCCAAGATGCCACTTGCCACCAGTTTGGCCATATTTCAGAGCTGCAACATCACTGGAGTGCCCAAAAGCACAAGGTGTGCAATACTCAGAGACATGGCCAAGGTAAGAAAGGCTGAAAGACGACCACCACTGAACAAGACACACAAGCTGAAACGTCAAGACTGGGCCAAGAAATATCTCAAGACTGATTTTTCTAAGTTTTTTTGGACTGATGAAATGAGAGTGAGTCTTGATGGGCCAGATGGATGGGCCCGTGGCTGGATTGGTAAAGGGCAGAGAGCTCCAGTCCGACTCAGACGCCAGCAAGGTGGAGGTGGAGTACTGGTTTGGGCTGGTATCATCAAAGATGAGCTTGTGGGGCCTTTTCGGGTTGAGGATGGAGTCAAGCTCAACTCCCAGTCCTACTGCCAGTTTCTGGAAGACACCTTCTTCAAGCAGTGGTACAGGAAGAAGTCTGCATCCTTCAAGAAAAACATGATTTTCATGCAGGACAATGCTCCATCACATGCGTCCAAGTACTCCACAGCGTGGCTGGCAAGAAAGGGTATAAAAGAAGAAAATCTAATGACATGGCCTCCTTGTTCACCTGATCTGAACCCCATTGAGAACCTGTGGTCCATCATCAAATGTGAGATTTACAAGGAGGGAAAACAGTACACCTCTCTGAACAGTGTCTGGGAGGCTGTGGTTGCTGCTGCACGCAATGTTGATGGTGAACAGATCAAAACACTGACAGAATCCATGGATGGCAGGCTTTTGAGTGTCCTTGCAAAGAAAGGTGGCTATATTGGTCACTGATTTGTTTTTGTTTTGTTTTTGAATGTCAGAAATGTATATTTGTGAATGTTGAGATGTTATATTGGTTTCACTGGTAAAAATAAATAATTTAAATGGGTATATATTTGTTTTTTGTTAAGTTGCCTAATAATTATGCACAGTAATAGTCACCTGCACACACAGATATCCCCCTAAAATAGCTAAAACTAAAAACAAACTAAAAACTACTTCCAAAAATATTCAGCTTTGATATTAATGAGTTTTTTGGGTTCATTGAGAACATGGTTGTTGTTCAATAATAAAATTAATCCTCAAAAATACAACTTGCCTAATAGTTCTGCACTCCCTGTATATGGGGTGATCACCCCCCTGTAAGGCTCCATTCAGATGTCCGTATGTGTTTTGCGGAGCCGATCCATGTATCAGTGGATCCGTAAAAATCATACGGACATCTGAATGCAGCCTTACAGGGGGGTGATCAATGACAGGGGGGTGATCAATGACAGGGGGGTGATCACCCCATATAGACTCCCTGATCACCCTCCTGTCATTGATCACCCCCCTGTCATTGATCACCCCCCTGTAAGGCTCCATTCAGATGTCCGTACGTGTTTTGCGGATCTGATCCATGTATCCGTGGATCCGTAAAAAACATACGGACGTCCGAATGGAGCCTTACAGGGGGGTGATCAATGACAGGGGGGTGATCACTCCATATAGACTCCCTGATCACCCCCCTGTCATTGATCACCCCCCTGTAAGGCTCCATTCAGACATTTTTTTGGCCCAAGTTAGCGGAAATTTTTTTATTTTATTTTTTCTTACAAAGTCTCATATTCCACTAACTTGTGTCAAAAAATAAAATCTCACATGAACTCACCATACCCCTCACGGAATCCAAATGTGTAAAAAATTTTTGACATTTATATTCCAGACTTCTTCTCACGCTTTAGGGCCCCTAAAATGCCAGGGCAGTATAAATACCCCACATGTGACCCCATTTCGGAAAGTAGACACCCCAAGGTATTCCGTGAGGGGCATATTGAGTCCATGAAAGATTGAAATTTTTGTCCCAAGTTAGCGGAAAGGGAGACTTTGTGAGGAAAAAAAAAAAAAAAACAATTTCCGCTAACTTGTGCCAAAAAAAAAATAATTTATATGAACTCGCCATGCCCCTCATTCAATACCTTTGGGTGTCTTCTTTCCAAAATGGGGGTCACATTTGTGGTATTTATACTGCTCTGGCATTTTAGGGGCCCTAAAGCGTGAGAAGAAGTCTGGGATCCAAATGTCTAAAAATGCCCTCATAAAAGGAATGTGGGCCCCTTTGCGCAACTAGGCTGCAAAAAAGTGTCACACATGTGGTATTGCCGTACTCAGGAGAAGTTGGGCAATGTGTTTTGGGGTGTTATTTTACATATACCCATGCTGGGTGAGAGAAATATCTCGGTCAAATGCCAACTTTGTATAAAAAAAATGGGAAAAGTTGTCTTGTGCCGAGATATTTATCTCACCCAGCATGGGTATATGTAAAATGACACCACAAAACACATTGCCCAACTTCTTTTGAGTACGGCGATACCACATGTGTGACACTTTTTTGCAGCCTAGGTGGGTAAAGGGGCCCAAATTCCAAAGAGCACCTTTCGGATTTCACCGGCCATTTTTTACAGATTTTGATTTCAAACTACTTCTCACGCATTTGGGCCCCTAAAATGCCAGGGCAGTATAACTACCGCACAAGTGACCCCATTTTGGAAAGGACACACCCCAAGGTATTTCGTGATGGGCATAGTGAGTTAATGGAAGCTTTTATTTTTTGTCACAAGTTAGTGGAATAAGAGACTTTGTAAGAAAAATAAAATAAAAAAAATCATCATTTTCCGCTAACTTGTGACAAAAAATAAAAAATTCTATGAACTCACTATGCCCATCAGCGAATACCTTAGGGTGTCTACTTTCCGAAATGGGGTCATTTGTGGGGTGTTTGTACTGTCTGGCCATTGTAGAACCTCAGGAAACATGACAGGTGCTCAGAAAGTCAGAGCTGCTTCAAAAAGCGGAAATTCACATTTTTGTACCATAGTTTTTAAACGCTATAACTTTTACCCAAACCATTTTTTTTTTACCCAAATTTTTTTTTTTATCAAAGACATGTAGTACAATAAATTTTTAGAAAAATTTATATATGGATGTCGTTTTTTTTGCAAAATTTTACAACTGAAAGTGAAAAGTTAAATTTCGATTAATAACAAAAAAGTTAAAATGTCAGCAGCAATGAAATACCACCAAATGAAAGCTCTATTAGTGAGAAGAAAAGGAGGTAAAATTCATTTGGGTGGTAAGTTGCATGACCGAGCAATAAACTGTGAAAGTAGTGTAGTGCAGAAGTGTAAAAAGTGGTCTGGTCATTAAGGGTGTTTAAGCTAGGGGGGCTGAAGTGGTTAAGAGTGACTTGAACATGGGCTTCCCCTTTAAGAGTAACTTGAACAGTGGCTTCCCCTTTATGAGTGACTTGAACAGTGGCTTCCCCTTTAAGAGTGACTTGGAACAGTGGCCGCACCTATAAGAGTGACTAGAACAGGGGCCGCCCCTTTAAGAGTGACTTTAAACAGTGGCCGCACATATAAGAGGGACTAGAACAGTGGCCGCCCCTTTAAGAGTGACTTGGAACAGTGGCCGCACCTTGGACTTGGACAACAGCACAGTGACATACTTTTTCCAGTAGAATTACTTACAGTGATGAAATTTTCCAGCTCTTCTGCATCGAAATTGCTTCTTGCCATTTTCGTCTGTAGAATCGTTCTCTCTCCACTCTCCTTGCGATCCCAGGCACGCACGTACAGACGCACGCACGCACGCACAGACGCACGCTCACGATTATTTAAACTACGTATTATCGAGATAACGAACCAAACATAGTAGACTGTATAGGCAGGCAAATGTCATATTGGTAGCTTGCTCTAAGTTGTATTCGCGTAGGAATGAAACGTAATTCTATTGAGCCGACCAATAGTAAATCAGACTAATAGCGCTAATGTTCCATTCGGACGCGATTACAGCGCATTCCATCCGGACAGCGGTCAGTTATCAGAGCAATGCCATTCATTTAAGTTCAACTAATCGAATTGCAAAAACAGCTTGGAATTGCCAGGATTAACGCAGATATCAATCCAACCAATAGGGTAAATTGAAAGTTTTAATCGCAATGAGATAATAGTTACTAGCATTATTCGCATTGCTAATCCAACTGCTATAATGCACTATTCATACATATAGTCATATATCCGTTCGATTTGTTAACCCCTTAGGGACCGGGCTGATTTTCACCATAAGGACCAGGCCATTTTTGTCAAATCTGACCAGTGTCACTTTAAGTGGATATAACTTTAAAACGCTTGGATTTATCCAGGCCATTCTGAGATAGTTTTTTCTGTCACATATTGTACTTCATGACACTGTTAAAATAAAGTATAAATAATTAATTTTTATTTATAAAATAATACATAATTTAACAAAAAAAAAATTAAAAATTACAAATTTTACAAGTTTAAATTTCTCTACTTCTATAATACATATTAATGCCTCAATAAATTAGTTATTACTTTACATACCCAATATGTCTACTTAATTTTTGGATTATTTTGTGAATGATATATAATTTCTTTGCGTTGTTACAAGGCTTAGAAGTTTAGAAGCAAATCTTGAAATTTTTCATACATTTTCACAAAACAAATTTTTAGGTACCAATTCAGTTCTGAAGTCACTTTGTGAGGCTTACATAATAGAAACCAAGCAAAAATGAGCCCATTTTAGAAACTACACCCCTCAAGGTATTTGAAACTGATTATAAAAATATTGTTAACCCTTTTGGTGTCCCACAAGAATTAATGGAAAATAGAGATACAATATTTAAATTTCACTTTTTTGTCAGATTTACCATTTTATTAATTTATTTCCAGGTACCAAACAAGGGTTAACAGTCAAACCAACCTCAGTATTTATGGCCCTGATTCTGTAGTTAACAGAAACACACCATATGTGGTCGTAAACTGCTGTACGGGCACACGGCAGGGCGCAGAAGGAAAGGAATGCCATACGGTTTTTGGAAGGCACATTTTGCTGGACTGGTTTTTTTGACACCATGTCCCATTTGAAGCCCCCTGATGCACCCCTAGAGTAGAAACTGGAAAAATTAGCCCCATTTTACAAACTACGGGATAGGGTGGCAGTATTGTTGGCAATAGTTTAGGGTAAATATGATTTTTGGTTGCTCTATATTAAACTTTTTGTGAGGCAAGTTAACAAAAAATTGCTGTTTTGGCACCGTTTATATTTTTTGTTATTTACAACATTCATCTGACAGGTTAGATCATGTGATATTTTTATAGACTAGGTTGTCACGGATACCTAATAGGTATACTTTTTAATTTCTGTAAGTTTTACACAATGATTTATTTTTAGAAACCAAAAAATCATGTTTTAGTGTTTACATAGTCTGAGAGACATAATTTGTACATTTTTGGGGCGATTACCTTGGGTAGGGTATGATTTTTGCGGGATGAGATGACGGTTTTATTGGCACTTGAATTGGCTCTATACCTAATATGTATTTTTTTTTCACAGTATTTTTTAGCTTTTTTGTTTAAATTTATTTGGTGAAAAATACTTTATTTTTACATGAAATTTTTTTTTGGGGGGGAAAAATATTGTTTTTCAAGTTTATTTTTAACTTTTTTTTTTTTACCACTTTGGAACTTCAACTTTTTTGGGTCTAATCCCCTTTACAATGCATTCCAATACTTCAGTATTGGAATGCATTGGCTGCATGAGTAATACTGTGTGTGTTACTCATACAGCTCCCGGGGCCTGTGAGATCCAGGGAGCTGGATCTCACAGGCTCATCACCGGAAGGCAGCGCAATGCCTTCCTTAGGCATCGTGCTGCCAGTGCCTTCCATGCCATCTTGCCCCCCCACAGCCGCATTGGGGATCCGATGGAACCGCCGATTTCCGCCGCAAACCGCAGGTAAAGCCGTAAACTTAAACAACAGGACAACATGCCGTTCCAGGTACGTCATGTGTCCTGAAGAGGTTAAGTCTACCATGACCTCCTATACCAAATTTGCCAAAGCTGGAATGGCAATGATAGAATTTTGGTCGCATTGCGAATCCAACAGTATTGCTTAAAGTTCCCTATTGCTTGTATTGTTACAGTTAACAAGTTACCACTGCATCTTATGGGTTAAATGTCCACCATCAATATTACTGACGGTCACAGACATCAGACGCAGAAGTATAGCTACGTCATTGGGTGTGAAGCTGTTTGATTATGGCACAAATTATAGTGGTTACATCTCACTACAATGTCTGTAACATGTATGTATGGATAGCAGACAAATATCTCTCATATGCACATAGCACCTCTATTTACGGGCTACACACTGTATATCCCACGCTATAAAACCCACATCCAAGCCCACCTTCCCCCTTAAACACTTCACCACCTTAAACCTCCCTCCATCACCCCCCCCACCCCCTCACTCACACACACACAGTTTAGGAGAAGTAATGATCGACCTCCAGTATTTCAGTATTTGCTGGTTCATTTTGAATTACCCAGGGTGCACCACGTGGAGGCGAACCAGCTGTACACCCCATACCGTACCGTCACCTCACTAGACAGGTACACCTCTACTCAGATGGCTAATACACCATTCCTCATACACCACAAACATACAACGGTAACCTCAAATCATAAATTTTACATTAATAGAAAAAAATTTGCTTATTTTGGTGACATGATCACATTAATTACTAATACTTGTATTTCATTTTTTTTGCATTACATGTATACATGTTGTACAAGGTCTATGATTGGACCTGGTCCCGTCACGCGTGCTGCCATGAGCGCCACAGTCCGCAGTATTCGGTTTGAATTGTGGCACACACATGACCACCGGCACAAGAAAATAGTCATAGTGAAGAATAGGTCCAACCATATGCTGGACCATGTCAATGGATCACGTAGATCCGAGACAAAACAATGTCCCGGTACAATGCTGACATAACATCGCCAACACCCAGTAATGTACATGTTCTCTTATGAAAGTCATTGTTTATATTCATCTCAAAATGTTTACTTTGTACATGGTTAGAAACGTAGCAAATCATTCCTTTTACACATATATATATATAGATCTCAAATGTACCATATGTATGTATGTCCCTCAAAAACTCCAAAAAAGCAACCATTGATTTCAATGAAACTTTTAACACAGATCCATTGCTAACAGGAAAGAATTCTTGTGGTGTTCTATGCTCTCTTGGACGTACTATCCCGATACATACCCAAATAAATAACAGTATGATAGCCAATACAAGCCTGACAGCCATACACATGTTGTCTTATCAGTTAATACAAGCTCGCCGGTCCTATCCCCGGTTGCAAGAAGCACTGATCACAAGTTTTGACCACTTTTCAGCTCCTGAAATATTCAGTCATATGACGGATGATGGCACAACCACACAGCGATATGCTATGAGTTAGGTCTTACACAATGTCATGTCCCTATCCGGATCTTATTCATATAAATTTTGAGGAGTATAATCAGGCTAACTGGTAATGTAACATAAGAATATTAAGAATATTAAGCCAGGAAGCAGGATGTCCATATGGCCGCACCTGTAGCCTCTGAAGACAACAGACCCTAATAACCATCTGCTGAGATCACCTCACACCTCAGGCAGCTTCATAAGGAAACCTCAGGCCGTAGGTCTCCTGGTGCTATTGTTAGGCACCCAAGCTAAACACATGCTAATTGCCCCTACCTTTATGTCTGGTTAATTTACACCTCAGAAATGCAGAGAGCTGGGAGGGAGGATTAGCATAATGAGACATGTAAGGCCAGTCTCTTAGCCACCCAGGAAAATACATTTTAAGAACTCAGGACGGAATTATGGTACCGGTATGAGACCCACCCCAAAATGAAGCCTGTATCGAGGATAGAAGGTAGAACCTAGACATGAAAATGCTGGGGCCTCACTCGCACGAGAAATGTGGTAACGGTCTCCTGTAAGGCAGAGGGGTGGCGTGTAATTGTTCATAAATTCATGGGGGACCCAGCACAAGAGCAGGATTTTCCATAACTATTGCACAGTTAAAGATATGGCCCATCTTTGTCAAATTATAGAAAATTAGCCTGATCTCCATTCACTATTAATAGGATACTGTTGATTTCATTTCATGACCCATTGAAACATGAAAAATAAAAACACATGAAATATACCCGTGCCAATCATGGTCCTTCTTCTAGAGTAAATATATATATAGATATACACTCACCTAAAGAATTATTAGGAACACCTGTTCTATTTCTCATTAATGCAATTCTCTAGTCAACCAATCACATGGCAGTTGCTTCAATGCATTTAGGGGGGTGCTCCTGGTCAAGACAATCTCCTGAACTCCAAACTGAATGTCAGAATGGGAAAGAAATGTGATTTAGGCAATTTTGAGCGTGGCATGGTTGTTGGTGGCAGACGGGCCGGTCTGAGTATTTCACAATCTGCTCAGTTACTGTGATTTTCACGCACAACCATTTCTAGGGTTTACAAAGAATGGTGTGAAAAGGGAAAAACATCCAGTATGCGGCAGTCCTGTGGGTAAAAATGCCTTGTGGATGCTAGAGGTCAGAGGAGAATGGGCCGACTGATTCAAGCTGATAGAAGTGCAACGTTGACTGAAATAACCACTCGTTACAACCGAGGTCTGCAGCAAAGCATTTGTGAAGCCACAACACGCACAACCTTGAGGCGGATGGGCTACAACAGCAGAAGACCCCACCAGGTACCACTCATCTCCACTACAAATAGGAAAAAGAGGCTACAATTTGCACGAGCTCACCAAAATTGGACTGTTGAAGACTGGAAAAATGTTGCCTGGTCTGATGAGTATCGATTTCTGTTGAGACATTCAAATAGTAGAGTCCGAATTTGGCGTAAACAGAATGAGAACATGTGTCCATCCTCTGATGGCTACTTCCAGCAGGATAATGCACCATGTCACAAAGCTCGAATAATTTCAAATTGGTTTCTTGAACATGACAATGAGTTCACTGTAGTAAAATGGCCCCCACAGTCACCAGATCTCAACCCAATAGAGCATCTTTGGGATGTGGTGGAACGGGAGCTTCGTGCCCTGGATGTGCATCCCTCAAATTTCCATCACTTTTATTAAGATAGTTCTAAAAAGTATATATATTTTGTATGTGCGAATTTTTTTATTTAAACCTGTAGGTTTTTGGGGTCATTCGTCGCTGCCCATTTGCCCCTGAAGAAGCCAGAATACTGGCGAAACATGTCGGGGTACAGTGTTAGTTTTTAATTGCTTTGCACCTCTTCACTGGTTACCAGTACCTAACGGTCATGGGCCGACGGTGTCTGGTTTAGTTTAAGAATTCAGTTGGTTGAGCACACGCTGCTGAACACTGAGTCCTTGGTGTGGCCTCAGTCATTTAACCCTTCCAGTCTGAGATTAAATAAAACGCTCAATGTGACATATGTACAGTGGGCTGTGTTCTTATTCCCACACCACTCTATAAGGTTGCTATTAGGGATGAGCGAACCCGAACTGTATAGTTCGGGTTTGTACCGAATTTTGGGGTGTCCGTGACACGGACCCAAACCCGAACATTTTCGTAAAAGTCTGAGTTCAGGTTCGGTGTTCGGCGCTTTCTTGGCGCTTTTTGAAAGGCTGCAAAGCAGCCAATCAACAAGCGTCATACTACTTGCCCCAAGAGGCCATCTCAGCCTTGCCTACTATTGGCATGGCTGTGATTGGCCAGTGCAGCATGTGACCCAGCCTCTATATAAGCTTGGGTCACGTTACGCGCTGCACGTCACTCTGCTGATACAAGCGTAGGGAGAGGTTGCTGCTGTGACGTTAGGGCGAGATTAGGTAGATTAACTCCTCCAAAAGACTTAATTCAGTGATCGATCTCCAGCTGTGGATCATTGAAGTGCTGATATTGAATTGCTCACTTTTTTTAGGCTGCCCAGAGCGTTTTTTTTCTGGGGTGATCGGCGGCCATTTTGTGGCTTGTGGTGCGCCAGCACAAGCTGCCACCAAGTCCATTTAACCATCAATAGTGTGGTTATTTTTTGCTATATCCTACATCAGGGGCAGGCTGAGCCTGTGTCACCGAAGTGCATTTAACCATGAACAGTGTGGTTATTTTTTGGCCATATACTACATCAGGGGCAAGTTGAGCCTGTCACCCAGCGCCTAAAAAATAGGCCTGACATTTCTATTCCTCCAAATCTGTATGTATATTCAACCAAATCTGTCATTACTGTTGTGCCTGTATTAGTGTAATACGGTACCTAAATAGATAGCCAGATAGTGTTAGGTGTCTGTAAAAAAAAGGCCTGAATTTTAATTCAATACATTGGCCCGAATAATATTTTTCTTATTGTGGTGAACGGTAACAATGAGGAAAACAACTAGTAAGGGACGCGGACGTGGACATGGTCGTGGTGGTGTTAGTGGACCCTCTGGTGCTGGGAGAGAACGTGGCCGTTCTGCCACAGCCACACGTCCTAGTGTACCAACTACCTCAGGTCCCAGTAGCCGCCAGAATTTACAGGGATATTTGGTGGGGCCCAATGCCGTTCTAAGGATGGTAAGGCCTGAGCAGGTACAGGCATTAGTCAATTGGGTGGCCGACAGTGCATCCAGCACGTTCACATTATCTCCCACCCAGTATTCTGCAGAAAGCGCACAGATGGCGCATGAAAACCAAGCCCATCAGTCTGTCACATCACCCCCATGCATATCAGGGAAACTGTCTGAGCCTCAAGTTATGCAGCAGTCTCTTATGCTGTTTGAAGACTCTGCTGCCAGGGTTTCCCAAGGGCATCCACCTAGCCCTTCCCCAGGGGTGGAAGAGATAGAATGCATTAACGCACAACCACTTATGTTTCCTGATGATGAGGACATGGGAATACCACCTCAGCACGTCTCTGATGATGACGAAACACAGGTGCCAACTGCTGCGTCTTTCTGCAGTGTGCAGACTGAACAGGAGGTCAGGGGGGAAGACTGGGTGGAAGACGATGCAGGGGTCGATGAGGTCCTAGACCCCACATGGAATGAAGGTCGTGCCACTGACTTTCACAGTTCGGAGGAAGAGGCAGTGGTGAGACCGAGCCAACAGCGTAGCAAAAGACAAAGAGGGAGCAGTGGGCAAAATCAGAACACCCGCCGCCAAGAGACTCCGCCTGCTACTGACCGCCGCCATCTGGGACCCAGCACCCCAAAGGCAGCTTCAAGGAGTTCCCTGGCATGGCACTTCTTTAAACAATGTGCTGACGACAAGACCCGAGTGGTTTGCACGCTGTGCCATCAGAGCCTGAAGCGAGGCATTAACGTTCAGAACCTTAGCACAACCTGCATGACCAGGCACCTGCATGCAAAGCATGAACTGCAGTGGAGTAAACACCTTAAAAACAAAGAAGTCACTCAGGCTCCCCCTGCTACCTCTTCTGCTGCTGCCGCCTCGGCCTCTTCTGCTGCTGCCGCCGCCTCGGCCTCTTCCTCCGCCTCTGGAGGAACGTTGGCACCTGCCGCCCAGCAAACATGGGATGTACCACCAACACCACCACCTGCGTCACCAAGCATCTCAACCATGTCACACGGCAGCGTTCAGCTCTCCATCTCACAAACATTTGAGAGAAAGCGTAAATTCCCACCTAGCCACCCTCGATCCCTGGCCCTGAATGCCAGCATTTCTAAACTACTGGCCTATGAAATGCTGTCATTTAGGCTGGTGGACACAGATAGCTTCAAACAGCTCATGTCGCTTGCTGTCCCACAGTATGTTGTTCCCAGCCGGCACTACTTCTCCAAGAGAGCCGTGCCTTCCCTGCACAACCAAGTGTCCGATAAAATCAAGTGTGCACTGCGCAACGCCATCTGTGGCAAGGTCCACCTAACCACAGATACGTGGACCAGTAAGCACGGCCAGGGACGCTATATCTCCCTAACTGCACACTGGGTAAATGTAGTGGCGGCTGGGCCACAGGCGGAGAGCTGTTTGGCGCACGTCCTTCCGCCGCCAAGGATCGCAGGGCAACATTCTTTGCCTCCTGTCTCCTCCTCCTCCTACTCAGCTTCCTCCTCCTCTTCTTCCACCTGCTCATCCAGTCAGCAACACACCTTCACCACCAACTTCAGCACAGCCCGGGGTAAATGTCAGCAGGCCGTTCTGAAACTCATATGTTTGGGGCACAGGCCCCACACCGCACAGGAGTTGTGGCGGGGTATAGAACAACAGACCGACGAGTGGTTGCTGCCGGTGAGCCTCAAGCCCGGCCTGGTGGTGTGCGATAATGGGCGAAATCTCGTTGCAGCTCTGGGACTAGCCGGTTTGACGCACATCCCTTGCCTGGCGCATGTGCTGCTGCATAAAGTACGGGCCGTCTGTTCGCGCTTCCGGCGTTCAGACCCTGCTGCTGCACGCCTGTCTGCTCTACAGCGTAACTTCGGCCTTCCCGCTCACCGCCTCATATGCGACGTGCCCACCAGGTGGAACTCCACCTTGCACATGCTGGGCAGACTGTGCGAGCAGCAGCAGGCCATAGTGGAGTTTCAGCTGCAGCACACACGGGTCAGTCGCACTGCGGAACAGCACCACTTCACCACCAATGACTGGGCCTCCATGCGAGACCTGTGTGCCCTGTTGCGCTGTTTCGAGTACTCCACCAACATGGCCAGTGGCGATGACGCCGTTATCAGCATTACAATACCACTTCTATGTCTCCTTGAGAAAACACTTAGGGTGATGATGGAAGAGGAGGTGGCCCAGGAGGAAGAGGAGGAAGAGGGGTCATTTTTAGCACTTTCAGGCCAGTCTCTTCGAAGTGACTCAGAGGGAGGTTTTTTGCAACACCAGAGGCCAGGTACAAATGTGGCCAGACAGGGCCCACTACTGGATGACGAGGAGGACGAGGATGAGGAGGAGGTGGAGGAGGATGAGGATGAAGCATGTTCACAGCGGGGTGGCACCCAAAGCATCACTGGTGCGTGGCTGGGGGGAAACACAGGACGATGACGATACGCCTCCCACAGAGGACAGCTTGTCCTTACCTCTGGGCAGCCTGGCACAAATGAGCGACTACATGCTGCAGTGCCTGCGCAACGACAGCAGAGTTGCCCACATTTTAACGTGTGCGGACTATTGGGTTGCCACCCTGCTGGATCCCCGGTACAAAGACAATGTACCCACCTTACTTCCTACACTGGAGCGTGATAGGAAGATGCGCGAGTACAAGCGCACGTTGGTAGACGCGCTACTGAGAGCATTCCCAAATATCACAGTGGAACCAGTGGAAGCCCAAGGCGAAGGCAGAGGAGGAGCAAGAGGTCGCCAACCCAGCTATGTCACGGCCAGCTCCTCTGAGGGCAGGGTTAGCATGGCAGAGATGTGGAAAAGTTTTGTCACCATGCCACAGCTAACTGCACCACCACCTGATACGGAACGTGTTAGCAGGAGGCAACATTTCACTAACATGGTCGAACAGTACCTGTGCACACCCCTCCACGTACTGACTGATGGTTCGGCCCCATTCAACTACTGGGTCTCCAAATTGTCCACGTGGCCAGAGCTAGCCTTTTATGCCTTGGAGGTGCTGGCCTGCCCGGCGGCCAGCGTTTTGTCTGAACGTGTATTCAGCACGGCAGGGGGCGTCATTACAGACAAACGCAGCCGCCTGTCTACAGCCAATCTGGACAAGCTGACGTTCATGAAAACCAAGCCCATCAGTCTGTCACATCACCCCCATGCATATCAGGGAAACTGTCTGAGCCTCAAGTTATGCAGCAGTCTCTTATGCTGTTTGAAGACTCTGCTGCCAGGGTTTCCCAAGGGCATCCACCTAGCCCTTCCCCAGGGGTGGAAGAGATAGAATGCATTAACGCACAACCACTTATGTTTCCTGATGATGAGGACATGGGAATACCACCTCAGCACGTCTCTGATGATGACGAAACACAGGTGCCAACTGCTGCGTCTTTCTGCAGTGTGCAGACTGAACAGGAGGTCAGGGGGGAAGACTGGGTGGAAGACGATGCAGGGGTCGATGAGGTCCTAGACCCCACATGGAATGAAGGTCGTGCCACTGACTTTCACAGTTCGGAGGAAGAGGCAGTGGTGAGACCGAGCCAACAGCGTAGCAAAAGACAAAGAGGGAGCAGTGGGCAAAATCAGAACACCCGCCGCCAAGAGACTCCGCCTGCTACTGACCGCCGCCATCTGGGACCCAGCACCCCAAAGGCAGCTTCAAGGAGTTCCCTGGCATGGCACTTCTTTAAACAATGTGCTGACGACAAGACCCGAGTGGTTTGCACGCTGTGCCATCAGAGCCTGAAGCGAGGCATTAACGTTCAGAACCTTAGCACAACCTGCATGACCAGGCACCTGCATGCAAAGCATGAACTGCAGTGGAGTAAACACCATAAAAACAAAGAAGTCACTCAGGCTCCCCCTGCTACACACCCCTCCACGTACTGACTGATGGTTCGGCCCCATTCAACTACTGGGTCTCCAAATTGTCCATGTGGCCAGAGCTAGCCTTTTATGCCTTGGAGGTGCTGGCCTGCCCGGCGGCCAGCGTTTTGTCTGAACGTGTATTCAGCACGGCAGGGGGCGTCATTACAGACAAACGCAGCCGCCTGTCTACAGCCAATGTGGACAAGGTGACGTTCATAAAAATGAACCAGGCATGGATCCCACAGGACCTGTCCATCCCTTGTGCAGATTAGACATTAACTACCTCCCCTTAACAATATATTATTGTACTCCAGGGCACTTCCTCATTCAATCCTATTTTTATTTTCATTTTACCATTATATTGCGGGGCAATCCAAAGTTGAATGAACCTCTCTTCTGTCTGGGTGCCGGGGCCTAAATGTGTGACAGTGGCCTGTTCCAGTGGTGGGTGACGTGAAGCCTGATTCTCTGCTATGACATGAAGACTGATTCTGTGCTGACATAAAGCCAGATTCTCTGTTACGCGACCTCTCTCTTCTGCCTGGGTGCCTGGGCCTAAATATGTGACAGTGGCCTGTTCCAGTGGTGGGTGACGTGAAGCCTGATTCTCTGCTATGACATGAAGACTGATTCTGTGCTGACATGAAGCCAGATTCTCTGTTATAGGACCTATCTCCTCTATCTGGGTGCCGGGGCCAAAATATGTGACAGTGGCCTGTTCCAGTGGTGGGTGACGTGAAGCCTGATTCTCTGCTATGACATGAAGACTGATTCTCTGCAGGCATGAAGCCTGAATCTCTGTTATGGGACCTCTCTCCTCTGCCTGGGTGCCTGGGCCTAAATATGTGACAGTGGCCTGTTCCAGTGGTGGGTGACGTGAAGCCTGATTCTCTACTATGACATGAAGACTGATTCTGTGCTGACATGAAGCCTGATTCTCTGTTATGGGACCTCTCTCCTCTGTCTGGGTGCCGGGGCCTAAATATGTGACAGTGGCCTGTTCCAGTGGTGGGTGACGTAAAGCCTGATTCTCTGCTATGACATGAAGACTGATTCTGTGCTGACATGAAGCCAGATTCTCTGTTATGGGACCTCTCTCCTCTGTCTGGGTGCCAGGGCCTAAATGTGTGACAGTGGCCTGTTCCAGTGGTGGGTGACGTGAAGCCTGATTCTCTGCTATGACATGAAGACTGATTCTGTGCTGACATGAAGCCAGATTCTCTGTTACGGGACCTCTCTCCTCTGCCTGGTTGCCTGGGCCTAAATTTGTGACAGTGGCCTGTTCCAGTGGTGGGTGACGTGAAGCCTGATTCTCTGCTATGACATGAAGACTGATTCTCTGCTGACATGAAGCCTGAATCTCTGTTATGGGACCTCTCTCCTCTGCCTGGGTGCCTGGGCCTAAATATGTGACAGTGGCCTGTTCCAGTGGTGGGTGACGTGAAGCCTGATTCTCTGCTATGACATGAAGACTGATTCTGTGCTGACATGAAGCCAGATTCTCTGTTACGGGACCTCTCTCCTCTGTCTGAGTGCCGGGGCCTAAATATGTGACAGTGGCATGTTCCAGTGGTGGGTGACGTGAAGCCTGATTCTCTACTATGACATGAAGACTGATTCTCTGCTGACATGAAGCCTGAATCTCTGTTATGGGACCTCTCTCCTCTGCCTGGGTGCCTGGGCCTAAATATGTAACAGTGGCCTGTTCCAGTGGTGGGTGACGTAAAGCCTGATTCTCTGCTATGACATGAAGACTGATTCTGTGCTGACATGAAGCCAGATTCTCTGTTATGGGACCTCTCTCCTCTGTCTGGGTGCCTGGGCCTAAATATGTGACAGTGGCCTGTTCCAGTGGTGGGTGACGTGAAGCCTGATTCTCTGCTATGACATGAAGACTGATTCTCTGCTGGCATGAAGCCTGAATCTCTGTTATGGGACCTCTCTCCTCTGCCTGGGTGCCTGGGCCTAAATATGTGACAGTGGCCTGTTCCAGTGGTGGGTGACGTGAAGCCTGATTCTCTGCTATGACATGAAGACTGATTCTGTGCTGACATGAAGCCAGATTCTCTGTTACGGGACCTCTCTCCTCTGTCTGGGTGCCTGGGCCTAAATATGTGACAGTGGCCTGTTCCAGTGGTGGGTGACGTGAAGCCTGATTCTCTGCTATGACATGAAGACTGATTCTGTGCTGACATGAAGCCTGATTCTCTGTTACGGGACCTCTCTCCTCTGTCTGGGTGAAAGGACCTAAATGTGTGACAGTGGCCTGTTCCAGTGGTGGATGACGTGAAGCCTGAATCTCTGCTATGACATGAAGACTGATTCTGTGCTGACATGAAGCCAGATTCTCTGTTACGGGACCTCTCTCCTCTGTCTGGGTGCCAGGGCCTAAATGTGTGAAGGTGGCCTGTTCCAGTGGTGGGTGACGTGAAGCCTGATTCTCTGCTATGACATGAAGACTGATTCTGTGCTGACATGAAGCCAGATTCTCTATTACGGGACTTCTCTCCTCTGCCTGGTTGCCTGGGCCTTAATTTGTGACAGTGGCCTGTTCCAGTGGTGGGTGACGTGAAGCCTGATTCTCTGCTATGACATGAAGACTGATTCTCTGCTGACATGAAGCCTGAATCTCTGTTATGGGACCTCTCTCCTCTGCCTGGGTGCCTGGGCCTAAATATGTGACAGTGGCCTGTTCCAGTGGTGGGTGACGTGAAGCCTGATTCTCTGCTATGACATGAAGACTGATTCTGTGCTGACATGAAGCCAGATTCTCTGTTACGGGACCTCTCTCCTCTGTCTGGGTGCCGGGGCCTAAATATGTGACAGTGGCCTGTTCCAGTGGTGGGTGACGTAAAGCCTGATTCTCTGCTATGACATGAAGACTGATTCTCTGCTGACATGAAGCCTGAATCTCTGTTATGGGACCTCTCTCCTCTGCCTGGGTGCCTGGGCCTAAATATGTAACAGTGGCCTGTTCCAGTGGTGGGTGACGTGAAGCCTGATTCTCTGCTATGACATGAAGACTGATTCTGTGCTGACATGAAGCCAGATTCTCTGTTATGGGACCTCTCTCCTCTGTCTGGGTGCCGGGGCCTAAATATGTGACAGTGGCCTGTTCCAGTGGTGGGTGACGTGAAGCCTGATTCTCTGCTATGACATGAAGACTGATTCTGTGCTGACATGAAGCCAGATTCTCTGTTACGGGACCTCTCTCCTCTGTCTGGGTGCCAGGGCCTAAATGTGTGACAGTGGCCTGTTCCAGTGGGGGGTGACGTGAAGCCTGATTCTCTGCTATGACATGAAGACTGATTCTGTGCTGACATGAAGCCAGATTCTCTGTTACGGGACCTCTCTCCTCTGTCTGGGTGCCTGGGCCTAAATATGTGACAGTGGCCTGTTCCAGTGGTGGGTGACGTGAAGCCTGATTTTATTTCAAGACACGGAGGCTCATATTTGCTTAACTCTTTCTTTACTGAACATTTAGCAGCAAAGATAACTGAAGAAAAAAACATCAGGGTAACCATGACAATAACTCCACCCCCATAGCCCCTATATAAGGCGCATCACCACATGACCACTTCCTCTTTCTTTGCTGCTTCACAAAGATAAGTACACGATTTTTTGTAGCTTGTGGCTGTATGTTAGTCGGTATAGTTTTATTATTTAAAATATTATTGCTTAAAATATTGTGGTTTTAACCCCTTATAATGTAGGGTTCTCCGTTATTAGTTGGGCTTATTTGTCTGCCCGTTTTCACTTCTCTGTAGGATTCTTCCTCTTCTCTCTATATATTTCCCTGTGTGGTGGCTATCGCTACCTATTTGTTATTTTATTCTTATTGGCCCTTATCGTGCCGCTTTAGCTCCTGTAGTGTTCCCGACGCTTTGGTCTCTTGTTCCATACTGTATGGCGTTCGGCCATATTTCTCCCCCCCCACATCTCTGGTTCTTACCTTCTTGCTGCTTTTTCCCGGGCTGCACACGGTCGTAGTCTCGCGAGGTGCGAGATTCCCGGTCGCCGCCTTTACCTAGGTGATTCCTTGGCGCCGAGATCTCGCGAGATTACGGACGTCATCGTTTTGGCGTCCGTTCATTGGACCTCACTCCTGGGAGGTGGAGACTTGCTGTTTCCACTCCCCCTCCGCTTCCCGGGCTTCTTCAGTGCGTTCCTGCTTCTGCTACTGACCGCATCCTTTCAGCTCTGCACATTTACTGCATATCGGTATCTACTGTACCCTCCTGCGCCGCATATCTATTAACCGTTCATTACTGTTTCTCCCTTCCGATTCCTTGCTGTCTGTTGGGGTGACTCACTCCTTCAGACTTAACCTCATCATGTCCTCTGTACCAGCTTCTCCGGCCCTTTCCACCCAGGACAGGCACACTACCCAGGTAGCCCTCTCTACTACTCACAGGGCTAATGAGGCCCCTACTCCTTTAGTGCAAACCTCTCAATTGC